>NW_009952265.1:573383-577974 GCF_000747805.2 Chaetura pelagica | reverse complement strand
ACTTCCACTTAGCAGCCTTGCTAAAAATGAGATGGCATTCACATGGCACATACATCCATTTGAGCTACTGTACAGTATTCCCCTTGGTGTGTCTTAGAGAATGCAAAGGGCTTTTATGGGCCCCTGAGGAGTCTAACACACACCCAAGAGCACTTAAAAAGCAAAGCCTTTAGAGTCCAAGGGGAGTCTTTTTAGTGTTGGCACAAGCTGGATCCTACAAGGCCTAGATAATACAGCATGGATGATGCTTATCAAAATTTCAGAATAAGGCCATTAGATTCAAACCTGCACATCTGCTTAGGCAAAGCTTGCAGACTGTACTAGAGTAGCCAAAAAACATATGTAGAAAAAGAAGCATGGCAACATTTTAAAATTAGTACTTGGACACAACTAGAAGAAACCATTAACCCAAGGCACAGGGCCATCTTTTTTACCACCCTGCAAAAACAAAACAGGCAGTGTAACTGTCCAGTGCTGGCAGAGATAAGGGAGTTTGAGGGCATCAGCCAGGAACAGACCTTTAGCTCTGAACCCCTGATCAGCTGCTGCACATGATGTATATGCTTAAGTAACATTCCTGAAAGAGAACAGCCTTTGCAAGGCACTAGAAAGCACAGGCAAAGTTGGTATGTTGGGATCAAGTGCTTCAAACAGATGTGTTGTATAGTTACTGTGTAAAAATGTCAATTTCTACTCCAAGGAGTGTCACTGGCCTGTGGGGATCAACAGAATAGATGAGGGGGGCCATGAAGCTGCAGGCAGCACGTGTTCATCAGAGCCAGGAAGGGCCTGGCCCAGCAGGTACAGCTGAGGAGCTGCAGATGAGCCTGAATGAGCTCAGTAATGAGGCTGCGTGCTGGGAGGTAGCATCCTGCGTCACAGGCAGGAAGGAAAAAAACCTTTTACATTAATTTAAGCAACTGTCTAAAATCCTGCTGTTCTTCTATGCAATCCTTTTTGTTCCACAGCAGGCAGGGCACTGCCACTCCTACAGCTCCTGCCCAGGGCTGCAGGTATTTCTCCCATGTAAAGCAGAAGAAGCATCTGCACTGTCTCCCTGAAACCAGCCAGGAGTGAGGAAAAGGGAAAGCACTGAAAGGAGGGACTTAGTACCCAGGGTCTTACTCCCCTTGTGATGATAGTGGAAACATGTCAAACTCTGTGGTCCTGTGGTAGAAGAACAGAGCTGCTTCCATGCAGGAGTCTGCATGCAGAGAGAGATATGCTGAGAACAGAGACAATGGAGTGGATAGTGCTGGGTGAAAGGACACAGTTGGCCTACAGCACCTCAGCACTCACAGTGCTGTTACAGCTTCACTGGCCAGGCTACCGGTGGAGAGGAATGGTGGCTGCAAATGTGACATCTCAATGAACCATAATCGGAGCTGAATGATGAGTGGCATCACCAATTAGTTATGTACTGACTCTGCAGCATGGTACTACCTCTTTGAGCATGGAATTCCTTGTAACCAGCACTTATAAGTACAGCCAGCAGCTGCAGGATGACAAGGTGGGCAGCAAGTGGCCTTGTAACAGATGATCATTTTGGGAATGCTGAGTATCATTAAATCTGACCTTGTTAGTGGCATTTAAAATAATGAATCTCCCACCAAATGAATGAACAACTGCAATTCATTTGTATTATCCTGATGGCATGAAGAGGAATTGCCTTCTGCTAGCAGGTGCTGTTTTGAGACCAGTAGCTGAGAACAGCAGCTGCCTAATAAGTGTCCATTCTTTCAACTGTTGTGGACAGGCTGAACGTGACCAGGCCAACCCACATGCTTAGAGGGTTGGACATGAAGACAGTATTTCCAGAATAGCTAACCAAGAAAATCCTGTGTTCCAGCCTCAAGCCTTGTTTCCTAACATTGGTGAGCAGCAGATTACTGCAGATGGAGATACAATGAGAAAAGAGAAGGCAGGAACTCATAGGAACAGGGAAAGGCTTTCTTTCTGGCACTGTTGGCAGAACTTCTAAGCAAAATTTTCCAGTCTCAAAAGCAAATCAACACACTTAGACAATTGATTTACATGCTGGACACTTTTCATTTATCAACAGGCAGTGGTGAAATGGACAGGTATTTTCCTTGCCATCTTCATCTGTGGAAAGAAGGCATCTGCTCTCAGGCATTTGCACACACTAAGATTCAGGGGCTCCATGATGGTGCATCTAGAGATGTGAACAGTATCAACTGGTGTTTATTTATAGCAGAGAAAGATACTACTTTTTTTTTCCATTTGGTAAGACAGATTCAAGAAGCAGATAAAATAAAATAGATAGTGCAAAACAACTTACACCAACCTCAGAGAGACTGGTTTTTTTCCAAATTAACTCATAAGATACCTTGATAGCTAATCTTTTTGGCTAGATAGATAAAAAGGAAAACCTGAAATAGCAACAGAGGCACATGTGGCAAATCAGCCCTCTTTGAAGAAATTGAAATGATGTGCTAAAAAAATTTCCATTCAGGGGAGGGTTGATTTCTGTTGCAAATTCCTTGCCACCTCACACTATTTCCCTGCACAAGTAGATAGACAAGGGAAAAAGGTTGGACTGAAAGGTGCATATAAGAGTTATCCCACTAATCATCTCTGTTGGGCTAGAGGACTCATTCAGGATAGCAAGCCTAGAAAGGTTAATGATGGAACATGAAGTTTATATTTTATAGCAGCCTTCATTCCAAGGACTTCCCAAACATATAATAAATTTCAACTGGTACACAAACTACACCTAGAAATCTCATTTTACCACTGCAGAGAAGCCTCATCTGGCAGGCAATGTAGCAGTTTATTAACTCCATGCAATGAAAATTGTGCACAATTACAGTCAGAAACAAGAGGCAAAAATGACATCCATCCAAAGCCATAAGGATAATTCATGGTTGTGGGATGTCTTTACTAATAAGCTTCTTCTACAGCTACACGTATGTGGCAGTTAAAAACCAGAAAACAAACACAGCCTGTTCCCCATAGAGCTTACAACATTCAAACACTGCTGCTGCAGTGAAGCAAGACTTTCCATCATCTTCAGTGAGGACTGGCTCAGGTGCCAGGAAATAAAGCCTTCCTAATGTTCTTTCATGCCCTGTGGTTGTTTTCTTGTTTGTTTGTTCATTTCCTTTTCTCCTTTCTGTCTGTTGGGAGCAGCGTGTCCCCTGCCATTAACAGAATTGCATGTAGGCTTTTACAGAACAAAACACCTCTCTCCTCCTCTACAGAGACAACTGAAAAGCAGTTCTTGACTAAGGAAAACACATATACTCATCTACTTAGGATCTCCTGAAGACTGGTTTATAAAAGCTTTTGCCACTGTTGACTGTGACTCAAATGCCACCTGAAGCTCCCTTCCTCCCTGTTTCATCCTTTCTCTTCGATAGCTTTCAGGCTAAGGAGAGCTTCCAGCTTTTTCATAACATTATAATGAGAACTCATGTGTGCCTGGGGAAGGACCCGAAAAGTTTTAGGTTTGAATTATTCACTGATGATTAAAAAAATGCCCTCATTTGGTCCTTGACTCAGTAAACCTGTCTTTTTCAGAGAATGTTCTGCAAGTCAAGCTTCTCTAAGGAAAGCAGGATTGTGATACAAGTTTGTTACATGCTGTTAGCTTTGCCTGGACTGAAAAGAAGACAAATGAATAGCCAGAGAGAAAAGAACATGCACTGGCACTGCCAGAGAAAAGAACCATCTCCTGTTGCTTCAGCACAGCTCCATATCTTCTACCAGTAAAGTAAGATCCCTCCATTCTACCAAGGCTCCAACCCCTCTGATGAAGAGTAGCCAAGACAGTCACATCATCAGGGACATGTACATCAGACACAGCTCTAAAACCAATCAGAGATACTTTACGCTGCACTACACTTAAAAGAGACACATATTTTCTGCTATCACACTGATACACAATGATAGAAGCTATCTCTTGCGACTATCAATAGGATGGAGCTTTACCAATAATACACAGAAAAGGGAAAGAAGCCCTAGTATCCAGCCTAGATGTGATCTGCATGAAAGGAAGCCTGATTGTATGAAGATCATCCCCTGCCTCCCAGGGATATTCAGATTGTGTGGCCTCACCAAACTTCTCCATCCCATCTGGCGTGCAGGTTTAATAACATCACTGTGGTGTCAGCATCAATAGTGGGGATGCTGGATGCCTGCCTCAGTCCTCTGTAACCATCAGGTTGCAGGATTCACTGTGCAGATTCCATCTGTTAATCTCCAAGGTATTTCCTATTGGAGACCATCCTTTTTAGGCTGATTTGAGAGAGTCCTGCTGAGTTTGGGAGACTGGAAGGTATTTTACCACTCAGGTTGAGCATTGCAGTGCTGCAGCTCTAAGACTAGCTGAAAAGAAGTCCATAATACCTCCCCTGTAGGAGCCAACCTCATCAATTTTCCAAGGCTTACCTAAGTGACCTCAGGTGCTCAGGAGACTTTTCCCCTCCCACGACAACAAAGAATGAGCCAAGCTTGCTCCATTCACCTGGTTTTCCAAGACCCCTTCAGCCAAGGGCAAGATGCTCAGTTTGCCAAAATACTTTTCTCTCTCTGGAAACTTCTGCAAAGTCACAGCTTCAAAAGGAGCCTC
>NW_009952265.1:561199-573336 GCF_000747805.2 Chaetura pelagica | reverse complement strand
CTCTATTTATGTAAATTATTAAAGTAGGACAGTTCCCCCAGGAGAGGCTGAAGGACTCCCTGCTCCAGAACAACTTGTTGCTAATATTTAGGAGATTTTTTTCTGAAATGTAGGAGTAAAGGTAAATATATTAGTCCAACTTATTCTCCCACACTCCAGCAAGCTTCTCTGTATCTATAAAGCTCTCAGCTACTTGACGATGAGTATGCCTCCCCAGATAGTTCTGCTTGAACCCACAAAACCTCCTAGCAAAAGTTTTATTAAAACTATCAGACCCTCTAACAGGCTCTGCTTTTGATGACTTGGTTTACTTTGAAAAACCTAGTTCAGCTCTAATAATTAGTTCAAATTTTAGCCATTTACCCAGGTGGCATCTCTGATCCAATCCTGTGGATCAAGAAATTTTGAGCAATAAGGAAACAGATCCTTTAATATTTAAAGGAATAAAGGGGTGAAAATGATGAGTACAAAAGGAAGCTGCATAGTGAGGTGCCAGTCTATTTTACCAAATGGTTTTTAATCCCTCAAATCCAAATGACCTTAAAGAGCCTTCTGAAGAATGATCACATGTGGAGGTGAACCATGTGCACTGACTTCAACATTGGTTCTAGTCTTTTTTAATAGATTTCTCTAGGTATAAGGGAAAGTCATGATAATTTAGGAAGCAATTAGGGATGTTTAATTTTGCTTCACCATCGCTCAGATATGTGGCCAAATTCTGCTTTCACTGACGCTGGGGGAATTTGTACCAGATCACTCAGATCACTCAGGTGTTTCTGAGCCAGGTGCAGCCCAGGGGCTGCTGCAGATTCTTTGACTATACTCTTAAAGTACAAAAAGGTCCTACTAACAGAAACTCAGCCTTCTTCTGCCTGCCTTCTCCTTTTTTTTTCTTTCTTTCTTTTTTTTTTTTTTTATGGGGGGGAGGGGGTAGTTTCAGAACAGCTGCAAGACAGATAAATAACTGCAGACTGGGAACCTGCTACAAAATAGTGTTTTGACCTTTTCTGGTCCTTAAGATAAATTACACATAGAAATCAAAAAGAAATCATTGCTCTTTCAAGAAGAGGGAGGAAAGACATGATGAAAGAATAAAAAATTCTGTCACTGCTGTCCTCAGGTAACATTCCAACATCAACAGTTTCTAACATGAATCAAAATCAGTGCCTCAAATAATTGCCTAATTACGATGAGCCCATAAGACCCACTGGCATTATTTCTACTCTACGACTGGTAAGGCTATTGGGGAAAAAAGGGGGCTATCTTCTCTGGTGCTCAGAAGACACACTAATAATTATGTGTCATGTCCTATAGCAAGGTGCTGAAGAGTTTCCTTAAATAGGGATCATTCCAGTTGCTTGGCAGGAAGCACATTGATGAAGGGAGAAGGAGTGGTTTCCTCGAGTCATACCACTTATCTTCCAGTTCTGGTGCTGATTTAAAGGTGGTTTTCTCCCTTCCCATGGTGGTTTGCCCATTTCCCAGACATGCTACAGCAACTGTCATCACTCCTGTAAGAACATAGCTCCATAGTTCACCTTACAAAGGAAGCTTCAAAAGCATGGAAAATTGTTGGTGAGAAATCGAGTGAGTCATCATCTGTTTGTGAATGGACTAAGCAGCAAAAACTTTCTGTCTTCAAGCTGCAGTGACAGGGTGTGATCCTTACACTCAGGAATATTGCCAGACTGGAGAACTTGGAAGCAGAAAACCTTCATTCTCCCTCTGATCCTGTAGTTACTGCTGTCTTCTTCAAAGGAGCTGCCCTCAGGCACTGCACACTCACCATTCGCCCACACATCAGCAGGGCTCATATACTTATATGCCCATATTTGAAGCCCTGGCAGTCAGCCTTCCACCTTTACGTGTGTTTGGGGGTACAAGCTGTGCCAGGTTTGCATGTGCCTTGCCTAATATCTGCTTGTCACAAGCGCACATTGTAGAACTTCAGGATCCTGAGCCACATACTCGTGTTGAACAGAGCCCTCTGACCACAGTCTCACAGTTCCCTGTATCTGCATGCATCTACCTTTATCTGTGCCCAAAGAACAGTCTTGGTGACTAAGTGTGTAACTCTGCATCTGTCTTGGCACCTCATGCCATTCTTCCTTGTGGCCCACGGCTGCAGGGACAAGTGCTCCTGCAAAGCAGTGGCATGGCTGGGACCTCAAACCAGCAGGTCCTTGCAGCCCTGGAATTACTTTGAGCTTGGCTTTTTCCTGAAGGCACAAATGTATTCCTCTCTCTTTATATCTGCTTTAGAGTAATTTGTAACTCTGTCCTTTTGCTGTCTTATATCTCCTTGTTCTGAAAAATCAGGAAATTTGACAAATCACATTATGGAAAAAAAACTAATTATTTTAGCCTTTATTTTTGTTTTAAAAGGTTTGCCTACTGTTGAGAGTCAGTATTTTTTCCAGCTGGCAGATTTTTAATAACCTCTTTCATTCACCAGGGCAACTCATAAAGAACATAAGTATTTTGCAATTTCTTGAAGGGCCACTTGGACTTACTGCTATATGCATAGATAGGGGATAGTTAGGAACATAATGATGTAACAACAGATGATCAAACAGAAGGACTTCAGGCAACACTGATGTGATCCTAGTGGAATTCCCCACACATACGTAGCCTTATCAGAATGCCAAAATCCCTGCTGTGTACCAGCAGTACCACCCACCTGGAGTACTGACATACAGAATGGCACAGAAGCTCGGAACAGGATGGAAAGGTTGGTCTGTGCTACTGATGGCCTGACTCATTTTTCTTTGCACAAATTGCAGGCATAAGTCTCCTAAAAGGACTCCCCATCCTCCTGGACAGTTTCTTCAGAGAACATGGTCCTGAAACTACTTGATTTCTAAGACTGTCAACATAAGAAACTTGAAACGAATAAGCTTCTTGTAGGCAAACTGCTACTCCCAGTTTGATGAACCTCTTCATTTTAACCCACAATTTGCTTAAGTTAACTATATTAACTTAATTAACTTAATTAACTATAGGTACCATGGGACCATGTTGCAGGAGTCAGAGTGACTAAGGCAACCCTAACTAGATTTGCACTGCTTATATCAAGCTTCTTCCCCTTCCCAGACTGACACAGATGTGAAGTGTAAAGGAAGATCACAAAGGAGTATTAAGTGGTGTATGTACCAGTGACCTTAAATTGAAGCTGGGCAAACGCATTGGGGGGTGCATCCCATTTCTCTCTCATTACTATCCACTAGGAAATTCTGCCCTGCTTTACACCAGAACTTTCTTCAATACTAATTGAGATGGTGTGCAGCATTTACTAGGGTTAGACTTAAGCTGTCTGGTAGCTCCTCACTTCTTAAATAATTCAGAGTTCCCAGTGAAGAAGAATTTCTCAGGAAATCTGCAGAAAGAGACTTGGGATCATGTAGCATGTTCTCTGCATTGCTCACTGAGAAGGCTGCCATGAATTGGCATTGGAGAAGGTGAATTCTGAGTAGCTGCAGCTAAAACAGAGGCATGCTCTGTTTTCTTTCCACAGGAGCCGCTTTGTGAGCAGACACAGCTATGCCTCTTTGATCCAGTAGCTGCTCATTAGAAGTCCACAGGGAACTGGCAAAGCAAGAAGAGATCTAAGTCTTGAGCAAGTAGGAATATGCTTGGCAGTCTACAATAGGGAGTAAGGAAAATTCAGAGCTAAGTGCCAGGGAGGGAGTAACAAAGCCCTTACTTGCAACTTACAAGTGTAGGTGGGTAGGAAGATCAGAGGAGATGTGTGGCACTGCAGGGAAAGCAGCATGCAATTAGGCTGCAACAGCATTGCAAAGGGAGTTTTTTCCAGGGGTAGATAGCAGGTCAGAGGCATACCCAGTGGTTAAGTAGAGCTTATGTGCTTGTGTTGGGCTTGCTGCAGTCCAGGAACTTTTCAAGCTGCATGGCCAAACAGCAGAGTCATGAACATAGGTCTGGACATACCCCTAACCATTAGCAGCCAGCCTGCATTGCCTGCTTAGACCACAAAGTTCATAACTGTTAAAATTAACAGTTACCTGCTATCATGGTGGGACCTTCGGCTTTATTGTATTAAATGGGAATGTGGCAGAAAAATCATTTATAAACAGATGCAGACAGCAGCTTTCCAAATGGATGTTCTATTTGCTGGAAAAAAAAAATGCTAAAAGACAAGAAAACAAAAATTTGAAAATAAAGACTGATTCCTGTGGTTTCAGCAGTCCTTTTGAGGATGGGGAACCTGGCTTACAAATCCTGGCAATCAGACACATGGACATTGTCTCAGAGTGTGATCCTGAGAAAGCCAGTCTGGGAGAGAGAGCCAGCCTTAGACCTCCTTCCCAATTCCTTCTGCAGAGTCGTGACCTCAGCCAGCAGGACATGTGGCTGCATCTGCCCTCAGTCTGTGTGGCCAGATGGTATCCTCCCAGCCCACGGACCAGCCACTGGGCAACATCTGTAAGCATACTAATTAGCAAGCCCACAGCCAGATGAGGAAATGAAGGCAGCCAAACACAGCTACCTGACACATGGCCACGCAGCCAACTCTCAAGACAGATTTGTTTGAACGTGCGTTAACTCCTACATCACCACACAGCTATAAAGTTCTAGCTCTGGTTTCGCTCATACAGAACAATGCAAGCCATCAACAAGCTAATTAACCTAGGCAGAATAGAGAGCTGTCACTAGAAGATCTGAGAGCCCTTGCAGAAGGAAGGAAATATCCCAGCACACAAGGATGGATAGTTAGGCACACAGGCTCACAGGAATGTGAGTTGCCCGGCATTACCCGGGAGGCTCAGAACAGCTGCCTCCTGGACTTTCACCACTGCTTATGCCCATAAGCAGAAAGGCCTAAAGAGCTGTAGGAAGCACAGCTGGTCAGTCCCTCTTTCAGGCAAAATAATTAGCCTCCACTCCACCCCCCTCTGTGGTGAAAGGGCATTGCAATACTGGTTGAATCACCTTTCAGAGAGACTGAGAATTAATACTCATGTAAAATATTTGGCTGCTGTTTGTGTTGCTTGAGTTAAATCCCAGTTTCAGTAAGCAATTTCATTCAGTTGAACAAGATTTCTACATATTTTCTTCTTATTCTTGGAATACTTTTCCCAGTTTCCTCTCTCTAACTGCCACATAACATGGCTATGCATAAATAGATGCTAATTGTTATTATTGCTGCTTCACAGATGGAGAGTCTGAAGGAAAGGGCAATACAAATGCTAAACATATTCATCTCAGAACTGGTTTTAGGGAACAAATAGCAGTTCTGTTTTCTGCCCTCTATGGTGACACATATCAACACAGTCTTGAGAGCCACTCACATAGTCACCACATTCTGTGCACTACAACACTGCACCTTATAGGTCTACATAGTAAGGCCTGGAGCTTCCAAATGTGGTGATTTTTGTTTTGTTTAGTTTTAATGGGAACTACAGCAAGGAAAAAAAAAAAAGCACAAAGTCTGTACAATTAAGCAAGCATTCAGGTGTTGGGAAATGAGAATAGAAACTCTCATTGCTTCAAGCAGGTTCTGCCCAACAGATTTCAAGCAGTCTTTCCTCCAAAAGGTCAGAAGCGCCCCAAGATAAGTTATGCTTCTTCTCACCTAGCTTGAAACACATTGATTGCCAAATTGCTGTGTTTACCAGAAAAAGATGGAGGCATCTGTCACAAGGTGGCCACATGGGCTTCTCATCTTGCACGTTGAATGGTTAGAACATTTGCTTAGTGTGTCTTAACACCAGCTCTTTCTTTAAGAATTTCAGCTCCCATTTTCCATATCTTGATACCAGAGACCACTCAGGGCTTTTTGCTCCTGTGCCTGAAATGCACCTCCTCTGGTTTTGCATGTTTAATACTTTAGAGAAGGATGATAAACATGGGCATATGTGAAGAGTAACAGCAATAAAAAAATCCAGCTTGCCAAAGAAGGGTTTATTTAAACTGACCTAAATCATGAGTAAATTCTGCTCCTGGGAGCAGACATGTCAGAACTAGCCATTTAGGCTTCTATTTTATTATCTGGACAGGTTAAGGCAGTAAAAAAGGACAGAGAACCCACCAAGAAAGCTACTTCAAGAAAACTTAACCCTTAATTCCACTCTTGTAAAGATGTTCACTGAAGGTGTATTGAAACCAAAATTTAAAACACACTAGTAGGTTTTTATTGAGATCTACCTTATTTGACCTGTGTTTCAGAGGCTGGACAAGGAAGACACAATGAGTCATGGTATATAGCAATAGAATCAAGGAAGAATGGCTTTGAGCTTATGGCTTGGACACAAGACAGAAATTCTACATATCAAAGTATTTAATAAGCAATGGCCTTTCACTGCTGCAAGTAAAGTTTGGTTGGTTGGTTTTATTAGATTTTGCTAGTAATCACACAGTTTTCTCCTGGGTTTCCTTTGTATTTTTTAAAGTTCCCACTTTCTGCTGTAGTAATTTGATTATTTGACTCAAAAACAGTAGTGGGGCTAACATTGATTTGATCATTGTACTGCTTGAAACTTCATTCTCTGTTTGTACCAATACAGTCCCTCATGTTTATTTTTAATTGATAACATTTACAGAAGAGATTCAGTCATTTTCTCTTTCTATAATGAGCAAGGATGAAATCAATAGAGAACTGATTAACCTAAGAGCCTAAGCAGGTTCCTTGTAAATTAATTGCTAGTTCACAGACTCCCTAGAGATTTGCTTACAAAATCAGACAGTATTTTTTCCAGAGAATCTCACCTCATTGAAGTTCCTCAATAGGTCTGTTTGGGGAATGCATGGACACTTATTGCAAAAGAGGTTATTGGCATAGGACTTGCCTCATATGAGGAAGATGAGAGATGTGTAATGAATGAGGATAGGGACTCCAGAAAGAGAAATTAAAGTTTCACTGTTAAAGCAGTTGAACTCTATTGTGAAGAACAGAGAAACAGTTTTTATGGAAAGTGACTTCCATTTTGTCCTTTTTGTGTCTTTTTTGGCACTGAGCCAAGATCCTGAATTCAGATTTACACAAGTGCTGAATAATCACACCTTAATTGAAGCATACTTTAAATGTGTCAGCTAGGGGGGGAGGGGGAAGGCAGGTTCCCCCCCAGATATTCAAAATCTTGGCAATTGAAAACCAAATATCCAAAATCAGCATGTACCCAAGGTAAATATGTTCTTCTCTGTGCTTCAGTTCTTTATGAGGAGAAATAACAGCTCTGTTATAATTCACAGAAGTGTTATGAACATGAAAATGAGAAAGCAAAGAAAGATATCTCTGAGAAGATCAATACTTTTTTTTAATGGGCTTTGAATGGTGCACGTTCAATAAGGAAAAGGGATCCCCACCCCCTGAACACTGCAAATTTTTGTTTGCAGAGCTCTGATAAGCCACTCTTACTCCTTTGCAGATCATATAGGGTTATTTGTGCTCGTTATTAAAATTATGCACACTTGCATGCTAGCCAGGTCTCTCCTTCCAATTCCTGCTCTGTATCTATTCAGTGAACCAAAATGCAGGCACTCTTTATTTCCCACACAGTTTAGACTAAACGTGATAAACCTGCTGCATCTTCACGTCCTGATCCCATCCCTTTCAACAACAAAGGGTGTCAAAAAATATTAAGGGCTGGCCTGACCCCAGTTCCCTTTCTGTGGGATTCCACAGATCTGAAGCAGCAAAAAAATACAAAAATAAACCAACCCCCCCAAAAAACCCCCATGGCTGTGCCCACCTCAGCCAGAGCAGCAGAGAAGTGATTACAGTTCTTGTGCATCAGGTGGTAGGCGTTGCCTTTGTACTCCTTGCCCAGCTCTTCCATAATCTTATCCACGTCCTCTTCTGTGAAGTCTGTAGTGCCCAAGGCAATGGATTCTCTAGTTAAAAACAAAACACACAATGGGAAACATGGAAAGATACAGTGAAGAGAGTGATACATGCCCAGGGAAGAGGAAATGGTTGGGCATTGGCAAGAAGGAGGGGCTTAAAGCATGAATATGCATATCTGGGGCTTTCAGAACCTCTCACGAACAAAATGGCACAGGAATATTACCAGCTTATCCACTAAGCAGGCTACAGCACAGGCAACAATCCCAAGAGCTTCCTGCTCAACACCAGGGACGTCTGCTCCCACTCTGCCTATTGTCCCTCAGTAGAAACTTCCAGTAGAGCAGAGATTATTTCCTCGTGGTGAAGAAGGTTTCCATGGGGTGGACTATGAAGGAGCAGACTGAGAACGTGATGCAGAAAACTATTGCTTCTCCCAGTTTTCACCCAATAGGGCTTACACTTCCAAAGGTCTCCAATGACCTGCAGTGTAAACTGGCAGCCCCACCTGCTATGGGCCCACAGTTTGACCCACAGCCCCACAGTCTGAGCACCTTGAACAACATGTTAATGCGGTATCCTCTCAGACTCCCCCAGCAGCTGGCCTGTCCCTTGAGACAGAGTAGCAACAAACACAGGATATAATTTCTGGTTCAGTGTCCATAAATAGGTGACACTCGTAACAACACTAGATTTTGGGGTTTTCCCTGTGCAGTGGCTCTGTGTAACACACAGTTACTCCTGTTCTTGGTGACAGGTGAAACTGGGAGCACAAAAACCCATTAAAATGAGAAAAGAGAACTTCAGTCATTTGTGAGTATGCTTCTACACCCTGCCAAACACAGTTCAACACTGTTCCCTGTTTGGTGTGCACACTCCAAAATTCTTGCCTCTGAACCAGAATGATGGGAAGGATGCAGTGAGGGCACTTATGAGGAGAGGGAAAGGGGGACAGAGGATAGGACTTTCCTGCTCCCCCTATACTGATGGCTACCAGGAGGGAGTGAGGAAGAGGTAGAAAAGTGCCCTTACTTGAATTTAAAGGTCTCGCCAAGTTCTACTGCACTGCCAGGGGTGATCTCAAAAATCCCACTGAAAGGATAGGGATGCCCTCCGTAGGCAAACTCTGACAAGGAAAGAAACAGACTGTGAGTAATCAAATGAAGGCAACATCAGGAAGAAGTCTATGGCAGCTGTCAGCACAGCTCAGCATCAGCAGTAGGGGCTGGGCTACTGCCAATGGCACTTTCAGCCAGACTCTGAAAGTAATTTTCTCTGTGCAGCTACCTATCAGCCTGAGGATGCCCTCACAGCCTCCCTCAGTGCTCATACTACTCCTTTCCCATGGCACCAGCAAAATTCTCCGAGTCTGCTTCTGTGCCTGTCCAAGTGGCTTCCTCTCAGTGGAAAGTTCTGTGATGGAGGCATCTAGAAACACTACAAGAGGCTGCTGATGGAATAAGTCTTTTCTAGAGTAAGGAGAAATCAGGGTGTTTTTTCCAGAGAGATTTACAGGCAGCAACCAGGAATTCTTTGCAGAAAGCCAAGCTGAAGCCAGGAGGTCCCCCTATGTCATACAAGCCTGTTTAAAAACACCTCTGGACCTCACAGTGTCATGCACACTACCTTGCACAACCTGTGAAGCCTTATATGCAACAACAGTTTTATCTACTGTGTGGCACTGGCTAAAAATACCATGAGTGAGACATCCCAAATCATTCCCACTTAATTCTGGAGAAGGAAACAAAGTCTGCAATGCTAGTCTGTCCTTCACTGCTCTACAGCTGTTTTCCCAGATTTTTTGACTGTTCCTTTTGCAATGGTTGTTCTTGTCAGACCATTTCAAGTCTTACAAGACATTTTCTTTTCCTTGTAGCTCTGATGTTTCAAAAGAATGGTCTCCAAGAGCTGGAAATACAGATTCCAAGAGTCCTAGACCACAGACATTCACAAAGAATTACTGCAAAACAGATTTACTTTGGCAGGGAATTAACACAAATATACATATGCACATCTCAAGACAACCACTGATGCACCTCTCTTTCCCCTCTCCCTTATTTTGTCCCTTCTCTCTCCTCTTTCTTCACTGTGAAATGGCTTTCCCACATTGCTTGGTCCCTCCTGTCTGCCATCCAGCCACACACCTGCACAAGCTACAAAGGCTGCAGCTACAAGCTGAAAATATCAAGGGCTACATGGGTCGTGACAGAACTGCAGTAGCTCCTGCTGGACTCCAAAATGGACTCTAAAAAGAGAAGTGCCTGTGTTTTTCATTCCTCAGAACATTTCCTGCCAAAAGCTGTATGTTTGGGGTGTTTTTCTGTATAAGACAAGCCAGAGAGTTGTCCCTGTGTTCTGCAGATAGAGAAAAGGAAATACTTCATACCTCTGCCGTAGATCTCGATGCCCGAGTGGAAGACACCAATCCCCAAGGTGGAGGTGTATTCATTTATCCAGTACTACAGTAAGAGAAAAGCCACATTTGGAAGCATTAGTGGAAAAGAAACACACTATCTTGGTCTAGGATATATCTCTTATCTCCCAGCCTCAGGGCAACTTTTCTTAAGGACAACAATGATCTTTAAATTATCTTGAGACAAATAAATTGAGACTCCTTACAGACCAACAGAAGTGGGTACTGTATTTATACAGCTGATTGGGATTAGTCTACAAAAAAATGCTCATCTAGTCCTTTCCATGTAAGGCATTTCCCTGTATTCCGTGGTATGGGACTGGACCTCAACCTGCATAAATCCAACTGCTACAGGATGTGTGATTGTTTATCTGTCTTCTCACTTAAATAGCTGACCCTGATCCAGTTTTAGCAATTCACTTATCTTATCTGATTTACAAAATCTTAAGTTAAAGAATCCCCAAATATTTTCTCCACAACATTTTTCATCATTTCCCAACATCTACTTTCTATTAAGTTGTTTTTAGGCAATGAAATCTTGGGAGAAAGAGATCCATTCCTCCTGCAGGTCAGAGGAGCACCATTTAGTAGTTATCTGTATGACACTGGTAGAAAAAAAAGCAGCTCTGAGAACACTAGCCAACATTTTGTTTAGAGGCACCAAATACCATCAAGCATCATTTCCAGAAGGGACAAGGACTTACTGCTCCAAAATTAGGTCCAAGGTGACCACAGCTTCACCCAAGTCAAAGACAGATTTCCAAGAGTAGCTGTTAAGAAGTGACTTCATTGCTCTGGAGTCCAGCACTCCCTGGCACATTGAGAGCAGAGGAATACTGCAGGCCAGGGCATGCCACCAAGCACTGCTCACTGTATCCACCATAGCATGAAGGACAGTGCAGACACCCAAACAGGTCCCAGCTAAGCTACTTCTGGAGCTGGAAGCTGCGCAGCCGTGCCAGGGCAGTGCTGCATTGGAGACAATTAGCCCTGGGCAGCACCAATATTTATTAGGTTAGCTACAGAGCTGTGCTGCTACAGAAATGATGTTTTCAGGCAATGAGTGGAAACTGCCCATGCCTGGTATATTTACAGCTCTCTTACAGCTACTGTGCACTGAAGATGCATCTTAGTAACTCAGAGCAACTGAATTCTTGTTTTAATCAAGCACTGCAAGAAAAGTTAGCATTGTTCACTTGTCACTGTACAATGACAAGTTCATTCAGCTAAAATTCTCTTTGGGGTCTGGTAGCTGCTTCTGGTGGAGCCAGAAGAAGCTGCACCTTCCCTGGTGGCTGGTGTGACTGAGCTGCCACAGTACGAGTGAGAACCCCTCTGCTGTTGGGTAACCAGAGGTCTGGCATGCTCCATCTGCTTCCCTCATACTGCTTGCTTATGTATTTTTGATGACTGAAGAAGCTCTGTAAATCACCTAGAAATACTTTCTGTGAGACCACCACCACTGTGGAGAAACACAGTAGTAGCTTTGATATGAAAAGTGCAGTCCCAAGCCTGACTTAATGTATGGCCAATCTTGATACCTTAAGCCATGTACCCAAAATGTTGGCTTCTGGGCAGTTCAGCAAATCCATTTCCCTCCAGTAGATGCTGTAATACTTCTTGTTCTCTGTGAGTTTTGGTATCACAAATTATGCTGCAAGAAGGCAGCAAAGCACCTGACCCTAGCTGGACCCCTGCCCACTGCTCCCTTCAGACCTTGTATAACCTCTGTTTACCTCTTCACTTCAATTATGCAAACTCTTGTTTTCATGATACATCAGAGCATTGGACTGGAGCTCTCAACCTATGCCAGCACATTAGCAATGAACCCTCTGCTGAACATCATAACTGGTATTTAAGGATATGATGTGCTTTGCTTTTTGCTGCCCTTCTCCACAGATCTCAGATGCCCTGTCCTCTGCA
>NW_009952265.1:546821-561056 GCF_000747805.2 Chaetura pelagica | reverse complement strand
AGCAGGAATATCCCTGCTCTGACTGGGGCAGAAGATACAGCGGTGGAGGCTGCATTTGGGAGCCCACATAACACCAGCCTCATCTGCTGAAGAGACCCAAAGGACACATACCCCTCGCTCAGCTCAGTTCTTTGATCTCCCAAATTTCATGGGTGAACTCCTCAGACTCAGAGAAACACTGATTTCTACCGATTCCCACTGTAACAACTCCCAGAGGATATGGTAAGTAGGTTGTCTTCTTTCCTCAGGCTGAGCTGTTGTCTCACAGCAACAACACAAGCACAACATGCCCAGGTCACGCCAGCTGCTTTGCTTAGAGAAGTAACTAATAGGAAGGGAGATTTTTCAAATTAGAAATGCTCTTGCCAATTATCAAAGTCTGCAGAGGCTGGTCTGCATCAGGCTTTGTATTTCAAACAACAAAGTTAAACTGAAATCCACTTCCAGCTATAGCTTTTTCTTCTTCCATACTGAAGTTTATGTTGGATGCAAGCAACAAATAAGCAAGCAAGAGAGAAAAACTTAACCCCCTATCCTTGATTACCATATTAGGGTAATGCACGGAGACCTGATCACTTCATGTGTGCAGAGCACTGTCAGATCACAAGCCTACCCTGTCCCCCAACCACTCTTGTTCCTAGCACAGAACCACAGTCCCCAAAACCCACTCTACCCAACTCCAGGAGCAGAAAGACAGGCTGCAGAACAGCTCTGGAATCAGAAGTGATGAGAAGACTCCACCAGAGAGAAAGGAGCTGGCTGATGCCAGGTGTTGCAGGATTACGACCATCCCATGGACATTTCTGTATTTAGGTGCTATATTTTTCAGTGTGAGTTCCTTTAGTGAGCTATTATGGGCTGAACAACCTGAGCTGTACCTGCATTTGAACTGGACAGAAGCTGCACTGCTTTACTACTTTCTTTCAAATAACTTCCATAACACAAATTGGTTTTGAAGCGGGATCTGATTTGCATCTTAGTACACTGCAAATAAAAATTACAGTATTAGGAAGATCAAACTGGAAAGCAGCTCTGAATCATGGCTGCTGCTGTCCTCATCTCACCCCTGTCTCCAGGGCGCTGCAGAATCTGCCTCCAGTGTGCGACTGAACACGCAGCAAACGCCTCATGGCACTTTGGCACAGCCCACGGCTTGTCTTGAGAGGAAGCTCTGCTAAAATGAACATGTCAGTCACTTGCTGAGCTGGAAGAGAGAATCCAAGCCAGATTTGAAACCAGGTTTGTACAAACATGCATGAGCTGGCCTCGTTTTCCAAGGAGTTTGCAATTCTGAGCATAGGAACAGCAGCAACAGTCAGCAAATCTTCATCTCTGGAGTGAATTGGCTATTGCTTAGAATAAAAACAAAAATCTGCAGCCTATTCTGAGTCAGATGGAAAGAGACAGAGAATCAAATACAGCAGTATCTTAAAGGGAGTTGTGATTCATGCCTGCATCACATACTGCCTGCAAAATCATACTGTAAACCCTACACAGAGGGGCTTGAAGCATTCTGTCTCATTTCCATCTTCAGTAGAGACAGAGAACAGCTCAGAGGTGAAGAGAGGCAGGGAGGAATGCTCACGAGGCCACAGCTGCTTTCCAAAAGCAGTAGATACCCTAGGACTCAAAATTCAAACCCAGAGAAGAACCTCCTCTTATTCGCAGTTCACAGTGCATCAGTTAGAAGCTTTTAATGCAGGTCCCCGAGGGAAGTACTGTTTAAAATCTTCCAGCTTTCATTCAAGACTTCCCCGATTTCCTGGTTGGTTTGGTTCAGATATCAAAGTGTCTGGTGAGATAGTTGAGATTCTGGGAGATACTCTGAGTCCATTGTTGTGTTATTCACTTCATTTGTCCATCTTTTGTGCAGAGGTAGAAGTCTCACTGGGACAGTCAACCATGTCCTAACTTTCCATAGAGGAAAGAAACTAAAAAACTTCATTATATTGGTAAGCTGCTGGGAGGTCTGGGATGGAGAGGCAGATAGTGAGATACTAGCAGACCTTCTCACCCTAGGACTTCTCAAAGCATGAGTTCCTGGGAACTCTTACCTCTGAGCAGCCAACACACTGCAAAATATTCCATTTATCACCCCAGTACAAGCTGGATATTTCACTCCACCAGGTAAATCCACTGCTAAACAGACATTAACCCATCCTCTCTTTTGATCTGTATGAACATATAGAAAATAAATCCACCAAGAGCTGCTACACAAATCTGGTGTCAGCAAATAGAGTACTCAGTGTTGTAGATCCTTGCCATGTTCTTCTGCTCTTCATTAGATATCACACACAATCATCATCTGAGCCAGGATACCAGGCTAAATAGAGCTTTGTTCTAACCTACCGTGGTTGCTCTGATGTCCATGTATGACGACACACTACTTTGAACAAGACACCTTTACCAAGGATGGGTGCAGATTATAAACCAGTACATAAATTATCAGTATCTCCTCTCAAAGCACCATCTGCATATAAACCAATAGGAATATTTCATTTTCCCCAGTGAACCAACTGGCAAACTTTTCTTCCAGAAAGAAGGAAAGAAACAGAAAGGGGGATGAGAGCTACAGAAGATTGCTAGTGTGCAAGGAGCATGTTAAGAGACTGAAGGAAATAACCAAATCACTGCTCTCTCTGCTAGTCTTTAGATCATAGAGCACTCCTGCCAACACAGCTCCAATAACAGACTCTCTGCCCTATCCCCTGGGCTTGATTTTAATTCTTTCCTCTTGAAGAGCCAAGTCACACACTATCACCAAGCTCGCTGTTGCAGAGATGATGTCTTCTCTCCATAGGATGGGGGAGCTGCCCACTGCAGAAGAGACCATTGGCTCAACAAATCAGGCTGGAGGACATCCAGAGCTCCAGCTGCTAACTAGTGTGCTCTATGAATGGAGTCAAACTGGCAAGGAGCATTTCTTCATGTCTCTGCCCTCATTAGATACACTGTGTAAAGTCTTTTCCCAGAGGCTTTGTCTTGGGCTCAGCAGTGCTTAGCCCCTGTGGTCAACTTACCTATGCAGCCTCATTAAGGTATGCAGAGGAGTTGGGGTACTAAATAAATGCACTGATGCACTGATATTTCCAAACACCAGGAAAATCTTCTGTGATTATAAAGCTCAACACAAAAGCCAGTATTAAAGGCAACATCAGATAGATGCAGGAGGCCAGCCAGGGAATATCAAAGTAATATCACAGCATTATTTTCTGAGATGTGTTGATCCAGATGTGAAATATGAGAGCACAAAAGACAAAACTAGAGGGGAAAGCTAGAGCACATCACTTCAGGAAACCAGTGAGTAAAATCTGAGCCCTACATGGTCAGTAACTTCAGAAAAGTTTTAGTTTCCCCTCAATACCTTTATCTAAACAAGAATGCAGAATCTTGGGCCCACAGAGGTGGAAGGACAGAGTCTGAAACAGATCACAGATTTTATTCCCCAAGTAATGCTTGCTGGGGTGGGGGAAGCATTACCTCAGCTGCAGACCTGCAGGACAGGGGGCTTCTCACAGACCTTTGACAAGGCACTTCAGTCACATTGCAGAAGTACCCACTTATGTCCCACAGCCCTAGGCACACACCCAGTTCTGCCAATGTGTCTCAGCCCTTCTGCTGTTCATCCTTTCTGGCCTGGTGCTCTGGCAATAAAAAGTCACTGTCAAGTGGAATGACATCAAATTATACAGCACGGCTGCTATTATTAAGTTTTCTTTAGTAATTGGGTGAGACCCAAGCTCATTTCAGTGTGACTCGTGTGTCTTACACTCAGTTCTCCAGGGGTCCAAGTCTTGTATACTAACCAAGACTAAAATTCTATTTTCCTAATATACTGTGAATATAGATCAAGCAGGAAAGTATTTAAATGCACGGGGGCAAAAAAAAAAAAAAAAGAAGCTTGACAGAGTACTGGGGAGTGATGACACAGACCTGTTCTTGGTTCTTCATACCTGGGAAAAGCTATGGTTGTGGGTCCTCATTCCAGCCCATGCAAAGCACTGCTCTTCCTGGCTGGAGGATCACCTCCTGTTCCAGGTCCTCTTTGCTGTTGGCAGAATCTGTCGATAGGCAAGTCATGGCCCAGGCTGTGACAGCCCCTGAGGTCACTCTATACCCAGTGAACCAGAAGTGCCTGCTTTCGGCAGGTAAAGTGTCACTTCAAATGCCAGAGAGCATTACAGAAGCAGCGCCCTGCAGGGAGCAGGTTTTTGTTCACAGAGGGCTCAGCCTCCAGTTGCAATAGGCAAGAATTTGCCACTCTTGAGAAAAACAGTTCCCAAAGTACCGGCATTTGCGTGTTTGCAAACAACCCAGCTAGCAGAGCTGATCAAAGCTTGAGGAACTACAGAGTTTTTTTCCAGGATAGCGTAAAAGTATTGAGAAATCTGCAGCTCCAACGCAGCCAGAGAGCTTGGTGTAGCCCTAACAAAGCAGGGGTACAGGGTTATACAAGGATCCTACTTCGGACTGGGACACTTCAGACTTGGACCAGGACGGGAGAACTGGCTGGAGAACAGACATCTGAGTAGCACAGTCACATTACAGGGAGAAGAAAAAGTAAAAGCATCTCAGCATGCAACTGACTGCTCCACTGCATTTTGAATGGAAGGAACTTCTGCCAAGGACAGCTCTCCCCCCTCCATGTTCATACACTCTATTAGACTAGAAATTTCCTGGGCAATGAAAGCCTGAAATTCACAGCTAATACTGCTAAACATATTCCCTCATCCAAATCCATGAATGCTAGGAGAGACACAAGATGCTCAACTGCTTCCTTGAGTAGAACAACAGACCAAGCCTCTGTAGGACTGTGACAGCCAACTCTGTCTCAGCAGCTCTTCTATTTAACCCAGGTTCTGCTCTGGATATTCTCCTCTGAAGTTAGGCCAAATACGTTCTTTAGCTGTCTTTTTAGGAGGAATTTTTGGAGGTTGCTGTGGCTTTGCAGACATTATAATATTCTTATGATTTACCTGATGCATGATCCAACACTAAAATCTTTGCAATAATTGAGCATAAAGAGATTATTTCAGTGGCTTCTAAAATGCTGTATGTGGATTAAAAACAGATGCTGCTGCCGAGGGAGAGTTGGAAATGTACTTATGCTTTAGTGTTGTGATGCAATGCGATTTTACTGGAAGAACAGCAGGACAGAAGAAAAGATTAATCACATAGCAGAAAGAAACACTCTGCATTTCAGCAGCTAATTTTTGTGTGTACTCAGAAGATTTTATTTTTAAGCCATAAACAAGAGTTAGGTGCGAGAACAGGTACCTTCAGTGTTTCTACTTACAGCCTCATCCTAGAAAAGGGCAGGCACAGTCCTACCTCAATACATCAGCATTATGAGGGGAAGAGATGGGGCAGGAACCACCTCTTCACTCCTGTGACCAGTGACAGGACTCAGGAAATGGCAGCTGAATCAGGGGAGGTTTAGGTCATATATCAGGAAAAGGTTTTTCACCCAGAGGGTGGTTGAGCACTGGAACAAGCTCCCCAGGGATGTGCTCACAGCACCAAGCCTGCCTGAGTTCAAGAAGCATTTGGATGATGCTCTCAGGCACATGGTGTGATTCTTGGGGTGCCCTATACAGGGACAGGAGTTGGACTCTATGATCCTGATGGGTCCCTTCCAACTCAAGCATATTCTATGATTCTATGACTCTAAATATTTTATAAATTGCCTGTGTTGATGGCAGGCATTGTCCTGAGCAGAGATTCCTTCCTGCAGCCACATTGCAGGGAATGTTTACCACCACTGTGTAGTTTTTGCCCCAAGCCATACATGTAACCTGCTGTTCAGGAGGCAGCTGCTCCAGCTTTCTCTGCATTAAATACAGATGACTGTTGTGGGGGACTGCAAACACTCATCCAACCTATGTCTCAGAGCTTGAGTGGGAACCTGCTTTACCAGTGGAGAGAGAGTGCAAATAGCTGGGTAAATTAAACAACAATTTTCTGCCCCTGCAGAATGAACATCCCTGTCTCTTCTCTTGGCAAGTTCACACAGAAGCCAGCAGAAGTTAATTCACCAGCCCAAGGGTTTGTCACACCAGTCGTGACACTAATGGCCCAGCTTTGGTGTCTGTGTACACAACGTGATATTTGCAGTAGATTGTTTGTGCCATAAAAGAAACAATATGCTGTTTTCCCAACGTCCACCTGCTTCCCTTAAACTCAGTCCTGACCATGCCTGAAAGAGTCAGCTGAAGGGGCCAGGGTGGGACTGGGAGCATCAAACAGAAATCACTGAGAGGAGTTGCTGGAGATGGTTGCAGCATGTGCCAGGGCTGAGAGCCTGTCCAGACAGTGGTCTCATAAGCAGCCCTGCAGAAGGGCTATCCATGCTATTGCACGCCACTTCACACACTATCTCCTTAGTTTTGACAACTTACATGTACAATCTTAATCTCAAGTATGTGGAGCCAGGAAGAAAGGGAAAAGAAAAAGTGTCCATTTTCAGGATTACACTGAAATGTCTTTACTCAGAAAATGTGCCTGAGAAACTTGGATGTATTATAAACTGAGCAAAGTGCCAATGCCTTTGCCTTAGATGTATTCACAATGACAAATTGAGAGGTATTCAAAAAGAATAGCAGCAAAATGATGAGGGAAATGGCAAGGCTGACTTATAAGAGAATTAACTGAGAAGAGTTAATAGCTTGGCAAAGCAATGATTACAGATGAAAAACTTGCAAACATTTGAAGGGCTGACATGCATTATGGGAGAAGACTTCTAAAGAACTATATGAAAGGATTCAAGTAGGACTAACATACTCAGCTTAAAAAGAAGAGTCTTTGGCTAAGTGTTTAGAAGTTTCCTGGCAGTAAGAAAGCACAAAAAAAATTCATGTACCAAGTGCCAAGAGAGCCTCAAGGTGTCTGTGCAAGACAGAGTATTGAATGGTCCAAAATGTTTTCCTCTGCTAATACACAGGAAGTTGTTAACATCCTCAGTTGAGCGTATTTCAGACCCTGCACACCTATGTGCATTGTGAGCCCTCAGGTGAGTCTTCAGAGTGTATCAGGCACTAGGCTTCCATCAAAGAGGGTTCAGATGACTTGAAAAAAACACAGGGAGATAAACATCCTACACTCTGGTTCCACAGGCAATATCTGAAGCACAGTGCAGATGCTTTGACTCTGGAGCTACCTTGGCTCTGCATGCCTGCTAGGGTCAGCAATATATGGACATAGATACTCCATTTCTATTCCTTAGATATGGAGTAATGCTGTGGTTAGGCTCTGCTCAAACCAAGAAACATTAACAACTCCTCCTTGCTGGTAAGGATCCTTGCTGTCTTCTGAGGACCTCTGCCAGTCCTCTCCAAAGAAACTACCCCTGTTGCCATGTCCAGCATTACAGAAGGAAAACAAACATTTCATGCATCCTTTGAAAATGCATTCCAGTCTACATATAAATCTTGCCAAGGCCAATGCATCTGTCTTTGCTTAGAGAATCAGGCTGCAGGTAACATGCACCCCAAGCCCTCCACAAAATGGCTGATTGCTGGACCATGTCCCTGAAGTGCCAAAAAGCACAGTTCATCTTTCTGCTTTGGTAGATTGGTAGCACGGACTTGAACATCAGCCTTTCATATCCAAGATGAGCAACCTAATCACCAACTATAGCTTTTCTATTAAAAAGATACATGCATGTGTAAACAGCTCCAGCAGAAGAGCTGGAGAGATCCATGCCACCAAATAAACTGGCAGTTAAGACTTTTCTACCACCTAGATCCCTGCTCAGATTCCTGAATTTCTCTCCCATAGAAGCAAAATGCTAATATGACACTGATTCTTCCTCATTAGCTTGCTCTTTCTTGGACTGTTTCTGGCTGGCCAAACACAAACACCTACTTTTGGGTTAGCTCATGCACACTAACAGTCCATGCCTGACCACCTAAGATAGATTTCTTGGGACATCTTGTGTTGCTAATGAGAACATCCAAAACACTAATGTCTTTCAAGCCACGGCATAGTATGAAACCATAGTTTGAAACACCCTCCACTGTGCTGTTTCCGTTCATACATAATTCAGGAATTAAGTATTGTTCAGCAGTATCCAATTCATAGGTACAGCCATCAGGGCCTTTGGGGGACAAATTTAATACCTATGACCAAAAAAAAGTGCATCTGCTCATCCTGCTACCAAGGGGCAGAACTTCATGGCTTGGTGGACTGGAGCATCTGCTCGTCTTCCTGCATGGTGTTTCTTTCAGTTATCCTCTGACTGTTACTCAGACCTGCCAGGTGATCAAGAAAAACATACTCAATCCTAATTTCATATCATAAGGCTTGCTTAGCCACCAAGATCAGTCTGCCTTTTCTCCAAACCACATCTAGTCAGTGGTACAGGAAGGGAGAATCCTCTCTAAAGTGCCCCTGTTGTCAGAGACACGAGCTTGAGATTTTGATCAGCTGGATGCAGGCTACTTTCAAATTTATTTTGGCAGGAACATCCTCTTAAGTGCTGCCATTTGAAGGCATACTGTGCCAAGGAAGAACAGGAGTAGGAAGGAAAACTCTCAGAGATGACTACCAAGTGGAAGGAATTAGGAATCAAGCTTGACTCAGAGCTAGAAATTTCTGTAAAGGTGAAAGGTTTAAAAAGAAAAAAGAAAAAAAGCAAGATGGGGGAGAGGCAGAGTGAGAGAGCAGTTTCATTATCATCTGGCTCCTTGCCTGTCCCTGGAGAAGTAAACCTCTCTAATCTAATACCACAGGAGAAAGTCACTCAGGAATTGCTACTCTGGAAACCGTGAGGCTGAAGAGTGTTCCTGTGCCTGGCAGAGAAAGCAACTATTGAGCTATACACTTTCTATGCATTTAAAGATACACTCAGAGGTCAGCTGTTTTGGAGTTTTTGTGGCCTCAGAGCAGGTGATTCAACAACACTCTGCTCCCCTACTTCACACTTCTTCCTAGGATTTCAAAAGACTTTACAAACACTAAATTGTTAAGCCTCACAGCATTTTGTGAAGCAGGAAGTTCTTTATTTTAGAGGTGGGCAAAGAAAACACCAGCATTCAACTAGTGCTATGACTATGAAGACTCAGCAAATCAGGAGCAGAGATTACCTCAATGTCCTGGTTTGAAGGTTAACAATCCAAACACTTCCATACTGCCCACCAAAAAGAAGTGCTTTATAGGACTGTCACAAGATTTGTTGAAGTGTAAAGGAGGGAGGCTTATCCACCACAGCTCCTCTTCTCAAAAGAGGTATCACCTATAACCTACTGAAAACTAGCATCCTGTTTGACAAATGGAATTAGAAGAGATGACAGTGGAGGAGACTTTTTAAAGTCTGGGCTGTGATTTTTCAGCTTGAATTGTTTCCTGAGGAGTTCTAGCCTTAAAGGTCAAACCTCTTATTCACAACACTGTACTCATATTTGCATTACAATCTGATTTCATTGATGCTTTCACAAAGGAGAACAGCCTCTTGGATACACAAGGCAGGGATATCTACTCTCTTTATACCAAGGAAATCTAAGAAACTAGTTGAAACAACTTCTGACTTCTGCCAAGTTCCTACATGGATAACTACTTGGGTAAGACTGAGGTAACAACAAAGTCATTGTATTACAACTGTCACAAAGGGATAAAAAGTCCCTTTATGATGTCACAGAATGACCATGAACACCACAGGCAATGGAATAAATACTCCTTTTACTCCATCCAATTAATGCAGACCACAATAACATATTGTTTTCAACCTGTTGTGCAGAGGCCCAAGGGGGACTGCAGACGACTTCAAAGGAATCTGCAGGCTGGTAGGCTTACATTTGTTATACAAAACATGACATCTTAAGTGGGGGGGGAAACAATTAAAATGAGAGGCACACAGACTTCAAAGGAAAGAAAATCATGGTCCAAAAGAAAGCAGGGAAAAAAATCTTGGGTTCAAACAGAAGATGGGAGCATGTTTGAATATCCACAGACAAACTGATGAAGGATACTTCCATAACTAGGTTGTCAAGCAAGGACTCAAGAGGTTCATATTCCCTGCTCTGCCATGGCCATACCACAGATTCGCTTTGGACCAGGACAACACTTTCATCAGCATGATACTACATTCAGATTCAAAACTGTGATCTTCCAAATTCTTCTTCAAATTCCCATTTACCCTAAAGTTTTTAACCCCATCTGGTATCACTGATCTGCATGGAAGACTCTCCCAGTCCACTGCAGCTAAAACAGGTGGGCTTCATACTCAGATAATGAGAATCCCCAGCAGACAAGGATCCCAGCTCTCCTTTCCAACACTGATTGTTTGCTGCTGCAAGTCCATGTGGGCATAGGCCTCACCCTGGGGTTCCTGATGGCAACAATAGCACCTCACAGCCAGGTGTCAAACCTACAAGTGAACTTGGGTCCTTACATAAACAAGTGAATTAAAGTAATGCTCCCCAGACCTCTTCTCCATGCAAGTGCTATGTAAGGCCAATATCCAGTCCAGCACTGACGTGTCATATAGCCATTTAAATTCTTGCTCCCCGTCTCATTCTCTGTCACCTGCCAAAAACAGTCATGCCTGTCCTGGGAGCCAACAGCAGCAGCAAAGAGTGAGGTGGGGTCTGTACTAAGAAAATCTGCACTCCCTGCTGGCTTTGGTGTCACCTCACAGTGCCCATGATAGAGATTGGCCCTGTGCCATCAACATTAGTTTGCTATTGGGAGAAAAAATAATAATAATAATAATAAAATCAATACTTATCTGCCTGTCCTGGGAGCCAACAGCAGCAGCAAAGAGTGAGGTGGGGTCTGTACTAAGAAAATCTGCACTCCCTGCTGGCTTTGGTGTCACCTCACAGTGCCCATGATAGAGATTGGCCCTGTGCCATCAACATTAGTTTGCTATTGGGAGAAAAAATAATAATAATAATAATAAAATCAATACTTATCTCTAAGCTTCTGAGAAGAGAATCTCTTCTCCAGCATAGATGGGGAAAGCCCTTTCACAACATGGGCTGAGATTTTTTTTCCTGGAGAAGTTCCAGGGGCCATGCCTGGCTGGCAGTTTGCCTAACCAGCTTAGCTTAGAAAAACACCGGGAAATACAGATTCCTTCAGCTAGTGACTTGTTCTTTGTTCCCTACAGTGCTTCATCCTGTCTTAGATAAAACTCTTCAAATATAGTGCCAATTTCACCTAGTGTCTCATCTCTCTGCATTGTCTTTTCCTTCAAGAAAATGGACATGGAAATTTTTTTGTCATAATCACACAGTCTCTGCTGTTCCAGCACAATTACCAAAGAGGTGCATTGCAGTGATGTCTCCAGGTTAGAATTTAAGGGAAAAAACAAAAAGCAAGAGACTTGAATATAGCAATGATAAAATGCCAAGGAGATTTAAATACACCTTTCTCCACAAACCCAGTTTCTGCTGGTCTGAAGAAGATAATAAAAGAGTAGAGCAAGGATCATTTCCTTGAGAAAGGAACTGTCTAAAGAATTGTATACCCTAGCTCAATACCAAATTGGAATAATTATATTCTACAAAGCACAAAACTGCTATAAAAACAGCATTCAGGAAAGTTTAGAGAGAAACTAATTTATAATCCATGACCTAACATCTTTTATGCTGAGTGATGTTAGCCCTGTTAAAAATGACTAAAGATAACTAACACTAACAGATTTGGAAATGAGTAATCATTTCTGATTGCCAGCATTTAGCTGTTGGTTGCTGACAAATTGTTTTAAGGATACTTTTGCCTGTCCTGCCCCCCTCCTCCCCTCACCCTGCCCCAGAAGATGCAACAGAATGATTCATATGTGCAGCATGTCATGAGAGCTGGGAAAAAAATTAAAAAGATGTGGGAGTATCTTAATGACTTTGATGTAATGTGCTCTACTCTGGTTTGTCTGGGACTACAGGGGATTTTTAAATTTATTTTTGTTTCCCTCCCCTCCCCCCCCCCAAAGATTCCCAGTGTCTTTATTCAATGAACAGCATTGGACATGCAGCTCCAAAAATACCATTTAATAGCTGTTCCTTGCTGAAAGACAGAGTTGATGGTTAACAGTAGCGCCTGGCAACAAGTCATCAGCATTTAGTATTATGAAGATACTATTCTGGGTGAAAGCCATTGCAGATTAAAATATGGATGTCTGTCTCTTCAAAGGGACAAACTCGCTGTGCTTGCCTCTCCCAGGGGTCACACACACCCTTGCACAGGGAGAGGCACAAACATGCCAGTGCAGCTTCTTTGGAAAACACAAAATCTATCCTTTTGTACTTCATCTTGCCCCACCCTCTAAACAACACAGCACAGACGAGACCAGCATTGGAATATCATTCAGGCTGCCCTAAATATTTTACTTCTTCTGGGCACAGTAATAATTTTAAACTTGTGCTAATGCAAAACTTCTATTCTAGTCCACTGTGTGTTGCATGCATCAAACAACAGACCCGAAATGACCCCAGTGATTCAGCCAACTGGTTTCTTCATGGACGTGCATCTTAAAGTATCTCTACATCTGAAATGCACCCAGTAAGATGAGGAGGAGGGAAGATAAGGAAATACTTCAGTAACATCAAGAAAGAGAATTTGCCTTAGGAAGCAGGTTTCACTGGGATTTTCCTTCCCCTTCCTACCTCCATTTTTATTTATTTCTATAAAAATACACTAGATACTGCAACTGTATATTGGCTCCTACATATTTTAGAGACAAGAGAAACAACTGTATATTTGTACCACAGTATGCAAATGGTATTGTCTGCCAGAGCCCTCAGAGACCTGCCAAAAATTCTCCTGCATGCAGAGTAGACATTGAATCTGAACTATAGCCAGGCTAATGTAGGAAAAAGAGGTAAGCACTGTAAATGCCTCATCTAGTTCAGAATATCCTCTAGTATCAAACACATCTGCTCTCAAATTAAACTATCCCCCTGGTTTGGCCCTTTGAAGAACCTTCTAGATGTCCAGGTACCTATAGCAGGAAAATAAGGCCTTATTCAGCCCTAGCTGGCCTAATACCTTTCTCAAAAGCAGTTTGTAGCTTATTTCTAGGGATGAAGAAACACATTCTGAACACTCCAAGTACACCCCCATTTTGTTTAGTCCCAAAAAGAAGAGCCCATGCTCTTATTAAGAGGACAGTATACACATAAGTCATATTCCATACTCACCCCAAAATGCTTCCCAGAGAAAGTATCTGGACACTCCAGGAAAGAAAGTCATGCAAGGCATGCATCACACAAGTGATGAATGGATAGGTCTGAGACCATTCAGTCTCCACTCCATATATCTGGCTTCTCCCAAGTTAGATGGATGCATGCAAGAGGTAAACAGATTCATCAAACAAATAAGATCAGCATCCCAGCCTGAGATATATTTCATCTTATGTGAAACATTTGTTTGCTCTATGAAGTATGAATTTGGTAGCATCCATGTAATTCATTTTATTGCACTTCCCTCTAACATCTCAAAAATCTTGCTCAGCCTCTCCTCCTGGCAGAGACCAAAAAGAGATTAGAAAAAAAAAAATACTTCATACAGGAAACAAAATTGTATTTGGCCAGACATTACAACCAGAGCAATGTTTGCTTTGGGAGATACCATCTCGGAAGGAGCTAGGGTGACCAGATGGAGCTGAAAAACCAATTGCTGTTTGCATGCAACCTATCAGATGTAGATGAGATAATCTCTTCAGAGCCAGAACTCTCCCTCTTGTTCCCATTTATACAGTGTCTTAATGAAACATGGTGGAATCCCAGTTCATGGCTGGTGCTCACAGTTGGTATCACAAACAATTCATTAACAGCAAGAGCATTACCTTGTTCCACAGGAAAACACAGGGAAAACTTGCACAAAATGGGACATATTTGCTCATGCCTCACATGTGCAAACATAAATACAGTCTGTGTGTATAAAACAATGTCTTAGAGAAGAGCAGCATTTTAACTCTGTGTGGTTTACATGAGGTGTCCTGCTAATGCTAAGTAAACATGCCCAAGAGAGTGTACAAAGCCAACCACAGACAGACTGATATCAGCCTCCTTCCACGTACACTGTTACAGTAATCAAGCCTAGAAACAGGCTTGGTATGGCACCAAAGGTGCAACAACATAGATTTATCCTTGGCAAGTCTCCTTAGGGGAACAATTTTATCCTAACCATCCTCCACCAGAACACAGTCACTTGCCCAGGAGTGCTGCTGAATCCCTAGAAATGCCTATGCTTTCTGTGGCAACAGTTAGCCTGCTCAGAGAGCAGCATCCTTCAGAA
>NW_009952265.1:526899-546785 GCF_000747805.2 Chaetura pelagica | reverse complement strand
TTTATCCTCCAAGGTGTATTTGTACATGGTGAACCATGAGAGTAAATACACAGCTTAGTTACCTTACACTACCCTTCTGCAGCAGCAGCTTCGAGGTCACCAAGCATGAAAAAAGTGCTGGATAGAGAAACACTACCCACCAAGGTATCTTCTTCCTCTCTTTCAAAACATGCCACACACTGACCTTAACTTCATTTCTATCTTGTGTCAACTTGTAGCCATTGGTGCGACCTCACTTGACCAGTAGTAACATTGGTGTTTGGGGACTGGTGTTTGCCAATACCTTCTTCGCTTTCACTTCCAACTCCACCCTAGCAAGGCACAGGCACTTTTTCATCTGTTTGATAAGACTGTGATACATGACGGATGTAAGCAAGACCAGCCTGATGCTGAATTGCTCTGCTGGCGCCAGTTCTAAAGAAAAACACTCCCTCTGAGAGAAAGAATACTGACTCAGCAGAGAAACAGGACAAGATTTACATGTTTCATGTCACAAATGAGGCTTTGGAAGGTGGTTGAAGAAAACAGGAATCAGTCTTGAGTTTTAAAGGCTCTAGAGAGCACCAAGCTTTTGGAAATACCCAAATGCTTCTTTTCTTTGGAGTATGGAACTGCTTGATATTGTAGCACTCCAAGCTTAGCTCAAGTGCATTCACATAAAATATTTAGACAACATGAACCCATTAATTAGGGGTGGGAAAACCCCATGGTATCCAGCATAGAATATTGCAGACAGAGAGCTCTCCTCCTAATCATTCCTCATCCAAATTGTTTCAGGACCCTGTGCTTTCAAATGCAGATGAAAACATTGCCACTTTTAGCTTCTTGATAGGCCTAAAAAAGATAAAGGTAGCCTCTGTAGTAACATTTAGCTATTTTTTCATGTCAGACAAGAAGTCTGTAGAGCCAAGTGAAAGCAAAGTTGTAAAAGGAGAACTCAGACCCGACACTGCTGTTGCAGAGAAAATAAATTACATCTTTGCATCAGACCTTTCTTGTTTCCACCAGAAGAAAAGTGGTGAGATCCCTGTGCCTGAACCTCCCACTTTTTATTTTTGTAGAAGGAGTAGGAAGAGAGAAAAAGTCAGAAGAGGCTCTGTGCAAAGTTAACATGGATGAGTGTATGATACAGACAGACAAAATCAGCCCTGGCAGATCCCAGAGCAGAACAACATGTACCCAAGAGTAACAGAGGAATCAGTGACAGAACAGCTGAATTACTAATGATTGTGGGAAGCCTCTCATGTAAAATGTCTCTGACCTGATCACTGGAAGGTAATGACTGTAATGCCAATCTTCAAAGAGAGGTCCATATAAGAGTAGTGGCATTACACTCTGCAAGCCTGGCATCCTGACTGGACTAATTAGTAGAAGTTATAACAAAATACAATATTAATGGAAAATAAATATGATATTTTGTGTAAGGGTGAACATGATTTCTTCAAGGGGAGGACCTGTGACACCCACCTCTTCGTTTTCTTCAGAAAAAAATCAGTGATCTCTTTGACAAAGCTAACTTCTTTTAAAAATGGTTTTGATTGCATTCTTCAGAAAACATCTTATAGGATGTAACTAGTCATGAGAAATAGGGTTCTACAGGTAGTATGAAAAAATTACATAGGAACTGAGTATTCTATCAGATATCAAAGTTATGAAAAAGGAGTCATTCAAACAAAAATTAAAACCAACCAGCCAAACAAACAAATTACTTAGATTTTCACCACTAGGTAGTAGATCTGTGAGCTCCCTGGCAAAGGATATTGATACACCAGGTTATGTTTGCTCAAGAGAATCAGATGGAAGTCAGAGCCATTAAGAATTAGTAATGAGACAGAGGTCAAGCTCTCAGAAGCCCCAGAGCTGAAAATGTTTGGAAGCTGTGAAAGCATCAGAAGGGAAAGGTCACATATGCTCGTGCTGCTCAATCTCTAATAGGGGCCACAAAGCAGGCACTGAGGGAAGAATAATAATATTGGTCTAGATGGACCCTTGGTATGAGCCCGTTAGGCCAGTCTGAGGTGTATGTGTTCTTCTGTGTGAAGAAGAATGAAGATATTGAAAGGAAGCCTTAGAAATGAGTTCTCTCATCATTGCACAGTGATTAAGGGAAAAAAAAAAGAAAAAAAAAGTAACAGGGGTTTTATTTCCCAGAAGAGAGGGAGAGATAAAGAGAGGACCGGTTTCAAATACCCATTTGAAAGACTCTGGGCAAACCTCATGAACCATTGGAAGAGAATCTGCCTCAGACTTTGATAGGCAGGATGCAGTTTAAGCAAAGGTTTTGAGATTACATTGTAATTGCCTAATTAGCTCTTGCATGCAAAAGGGATTCTCTTGCATTTATCCATATCCGGCAGGGCAGAAACCCAAAGCTTTCTGCTGGCCGTGGATTTGCCCTTCCAATTCATTAGGATTAATTTCTTCACCACCCACACAACTCTCTGAATCTCTTCCTCTCCTCCCTGCCCCATTGCCACCTGTCAAAGTTATAAAGATGATTGGTGTTTCTTAAAAGCAGCACATAACATCTTTATCCATCTATTTACTGACAGAAGCATTTTTCAGCCCCTATTTGATAGACTAGTTCTTTCCAAAAGCCTGCAGTCAGCCTGTTCCAGAGCATGTATGTGCATGCAGTGTTTAACCACATCACCTTCTGTAATCCTTCCATGTAATACAACTGTGTTCCTATTCCCCCCCCCCAACTTTCTAGTTAGCATTTATTTTGACAAGTCCCAAGTAAAGCACAAAAATATTTTCAAATCTATTAGTCATTAAATTAAATTATACCCTGTGTAAACTGGCCAGTATAAAGACTTCAGGCTAACCCAAAGCAGCTGTTTTACTTTCTAAAGTAGAGGACAAATCTTGGTAGATTAACATACATGCAATCCTGTGGTTGAGTCATTGGGCAGAATTAGGACTGACTGTTTCTCCTTACCTCTTCCTTGTACAGAGTCACAGGAAACTAGAATGGGGAGGGCGGCATTAATCCTTCGTGTGTTGGCTCATCCACCTATATTTACAAAGTGACATCTTTTCAGAAAGCCTCTTGAATTGAACTGCCAGAGCTGCTCTGTAGTTTCTTCATAGAAAGAACTACCTCTGATTCCACTGGTGTCACAATACAACATGAAACCCTAGGAGTCATCTTTCAAATCTGAAATCATGATAGCAATAGAAAGCCTGCATTTTCATTTTAAGAAGACTAACCACTGCAAAAGTGCTTCTGACCCACAGTTCCCTCCAGTGCTGGAAGCTACCTGAACTCCATCAAAGCAGAGCACAAATAAACTGGGAAGCTTCAATAAAACACTTTGCTTTGAAACTTCTATCACAGTCCTTTAAAAACAAATCAGAGCATTTTCAGCAGCTACAGCTGGAGAAGAGCAGGAACAGTCTCACAAACCTAACTCCACATCAAATCCTAAGAGATGGGGCAGCAATGAGGCACCTAATCATAGAATATCTCAAGTTGGAAAGGACCCATAAGGATCATTGAGTCCAACTCTCTTCTCCTTGCCAGACTACCTAAAACGGTATCATATTACTGAGAGTGTCACCCAGACGCTCCTTGAATTCTAACAGGCTTGCTGCTGTGACCACTTCCCTAGGGAGCTTGTGCCAGTGATCAAACATCCTCTCAGTCAATACCTTTTGCCTAATGTCCAATCTGACCTTCCCCTGATGCAGATTCATTGCATTTCTTTGTGTCCTAGAATGAGACGAGTCAGCCTCTCTGGATGCCAGTGCCTCAGCTGCAGAATGGGAATACCAGCCTTTTCCTTCTCCAGAGAAATACTAGGAAGTACACTAGAGAGGACTGAGAAAGAATCATGCACTGGGGTGGAAAAGGCAGAGCTCTTGGGTACCCTCTGTTCTAGCCCCTGCAATGGCAGCACAACACAGAGATACTCCAATTTGCTTTCAACTGGCAAGTGCCACCAGCAGGCTCCAGAGCTCAGAACTGCACAGTGGAAGCTAATGTGTCCTGGTGTGAAGCACAGCACACAGCCTCTTGCTGCTGCCTTGTTTTCTCACCCACCATTTCTGCATCCTCAGTCCCTTGAACAATACCCACCAGGCTGCAATATGTATGTCTGCAACTTGCACGCTGGCATCTCAAGCTGCTCAGGCTTCCTGGGAGAATTAAATTCATATCAAACTGAGCACTGCCTTTCCCTCCCCCTTACTCCACTCTGCCCTTGCTTTTCTACACACAGAAGCGAAAAGCTTTCTCTGAATCAGATTTTAGCTGTCACAAAGCCTGAAGTTTTCTTCTAGGAAGTCTGGGTGCTAATGACAGAAACAGCAGCTGCCTCTTAAGTACTTCATCAGCTGAATGTGGTCAAAGTGCAGTAAAAGCCAAGGTCAGGAGCAGGTGTGGGGGCAGTGATTGCAGAACCTCCCCAGGTTGCCTCTGGTGGGCAAGGGAGGGGGGGCACCACCTCCTGATGGACAGGGAGACCGGGGACAGCTGTGAGGCAGCAGGAGTGAGGCTGCAACAGGGCATGTGCTCCCGGGGCACAGGCCAGGTGGGTGCTGCCAGCAGGATGCAGGGCTGCTGTCCTTCTGTCCGCTGCTCAGAAACCCTGCTGCTGCCTCTGTTCCCGCAGGAGTCACATCAGCCCAGGCAGTTACATCTCAAATGCCAAAAAGTGGTTTGGGTTTTAACCTTGCAAACAGCCCACAAGCATTTCCCCCATCCTGACAAGAGCATTCTTTCCCTTCATTACAGGTGAGACAACCCAAGGCAAAGAGATTGAAGGGACTTGCTAGAACTGCCACGGAGGTGGAAACTAAGGCTAAAGCTTTGGTATTTCCCTTTCTCAACATCCAGTGCTTTACGTGAAATGAAGGTTTGGTTGTTCTCGGCAAGGGTCCAAGGACAAGCTTTGTTGGCAGCCTTACACAATCTATTCAGAGCTTTTTGATTCTCACATGTTCAAAGCAGTTGTACTTCTCACAAAACATTGTGGTGTCATTGAACACAATGTTACGTTTGAACTGAAAGGAGGAAAAAAACTATCTCCATCTATTATTACATGTAAATAAGAGCTGGTCTCCTGCAATCATTTGTCTTAGAAGAGAATGAAATAAGAGTGAGCTTGACCCTAGCTGTGCCAATTAATGATGATCTATCATCAATTTACTGAGACAAAAATGCATCCTGTCAAATCCATCCATTTACTGGATGCATGAAGGCATCCTGGGAGGAGAACACAGAAGTACCTGATGACCTAACAATGTGAATGGGTGCATTTACCTGCATCAGCAAAGACTTCCCACAGAAGGATTTTAAATGGTGGCAGGGAAGTGTGATAGTGCCTCCAGTCCTCAGCTTCAGCAACTAATGAGAAACATGCTCTTGCTGGAGAAAGCCTTCAGAGTACTCCAGAAAACTTCTGCAAAGGGCACAGAAGCTGGCAGTGTTTAGAGTTATCACTGGAACAAGTGCCAGCTGCAGGCTTTGCAAGATAGTTTAGTGAAGGTATGTTGTGCCACATAGCTACAGAGACCTTGGGACCTTTATTTTTATTTGGGTGATCCTAAGAGAAGGGCATTATTTAAAATGCTCCTTCTGCAGACAGGCAGAAGGAAACAAACTTATTCCTTGTAAAAGCTGCCCTACAGATGAGTGGAAAGAAGCCAAGATTTTAGTTTGTTTTCAGATCTGCTTCAAGGTATGTTATCAAAACTAAACCAGAAATAAAGTGCTGCTGCCATTTGATTGTCAGCTAGAAGGAGCTGGGTTCAGGTTCTCATGTCTGAATACTCCCAATGGCAAGAAATGCAAGAAGTACAGCACCAGAGCTGATGGAGGACCCATGATACAAGCTTAACTTTCTCTCCTGGTTTCCCAGTCCACACATTTATTGCCCCTGCTAGCACCAGGTCATCTGGCATGGGGCTCAGATGAGGTAATTATCACTTCTGAGTTTCTGAGTGCTTAAGTTCTTTGACTGAACAACTTTACAAATAATGAGTGGCATGGCACTAGAACATTCACGACTTGACTGATAAACAATTCTCCATGCTTCATGGGCACTTCAGATGCGTGAAAGAAGGCAGACTGTGATGATTAATAATTAATTGGCTGGAGACACTGTGAGTCCAAGGAGAGATGTCTCCCATCTGCAAGCTCTGGCAGCTGAGGCTGCACTTTGCAGAAGGGAGGGAGAGAAGGTGGTAGGGCAAGAAGGTGACATGGTTGGTGTGTCCTTGGAAACCAGCAGCCTTTCTGAGACACTTTTCTGTTTGTCCCCCAACACTGAAGAAAGTACTATTATGCACTCCTCCAGGTGGCTTTCACTACCCTAGCCACCAGGGAACCAGAGCAGCAATGATCCCTGCCAATTCCTAGTGACAGCTTGTCTAAACGAGATGCATCATTAGAAGCTACAGTCATGTATTTAATAGGCTTTAACATCAGCTTTAATGAGACACCTCTGAGACCTCAAGAGAGGTAAAAGTCAGCTGGAAACATGCATCAAAGTCCTGTGGGTATGAGAAATAGAATTCAAGTTCAGAGGTACCAAGTAGGGGATTTTTAAGCACTTGATGTTAGAGACTATAACATTTTATTTACACTAACTTTAAAAATCTGCATCTGCATTGATTTGTTTGATCTAGCAACAGCTTTAACGGTATCAAGATTATCCAAAAGAGCAGCTGCAATAGATGCTGAACTGCACATCTCAGAGTAATTACACATTACAAAGGGAATCCCTGAAGCATCTCAATAACATGCCATATTACAAACAGCACTTAAAAAGCCACAGATGGACGTTTGAGCCTCCTAGCACAACTTTACTTCACAGACGGATTTTGAATCTAGGACGTCACGTTTACTCCAGCTTGATTCCTTCTTCCTTGACTTTCTCTCAGAAGTAGAGGGTGTTTTAAAGAGTGTTGGAAAAGTCCAAGTTCTGGTTGGCTCTGTGGGGTTGAAGACTGAAAGGGAGAAGTGTAAGGAGTCTTACCTTCCCCACTTTTTCTCTTGTCTCCTGATACAGCTCTTGGATGAAGTGTTCCCTCCCATTAGCTCTGCCTGAATACAAGGAGCAGAAGAGTACACTCCATGTGACTAGTGGAGTCCCACAGGGGTCGGTACTGGGACCGGTGTTGTTCAACATCTTCATCAACGACCTGGATGAGGGTATAGAATGTACCCTCAGCAAGTTTGCTGATGACACTAAGCTGGGAGGAGTGGCTGACACACCAGAAGGCTGTGCTGCCATTCAGAGAGACTTAGATAGGTTGGAGAATTGGGCGGGGAGAAACATGATGAAATTCAACAAGGGGAAGTGCAGAGTTTTACATTTGGGGAAGAACAACACCATGTCCCAGTACAGGTTGGGGGCTGACCTGCTGGAGAGTAGTGTAGGTGAAAGAGACCTGGGGGTCCTGGTAGACAGGAGGATGACCATGAGCCAGCAATGTGCCCTTGTGGCCAAGAAGGCCAATGGCATCCTGGGGTGTGTTAGAAAGGGTGTGGTTAGTAGGTCAAGAGAGGTTCTCCTCCCCCTCTATTCTGCATTGGTGAGGCCACATCTGGAGTATTGTGTCCAGTTCTGGGCCCCTCAGTTCAAGAAAGACAGGGAACTGCTTGAAAGAGTCCAGCGCAGAGCTACGAAGATGATTAAGGGAGTGGAACATCCCCCTTATGAGGAAAGGCTGAGGGAGCTGGGTCTCTTTAGCTTGGAGAAAAGGAGACTGAGGGGTGACCTCATCAATGTTTACAAATATGTAAGGGGTGAGTGTCAGGGGGACGGAGTTAGGCTTTTCTCAGTGATGACCAGTGATAGGACAAGGGGTAATGGGTGTAAATTGGAGCATAGGAAGTTCAAGGTGAATATCCGAAAAAATTTTTTTACTGTGAGAGTGACAGAGCACTGGAACAGACTGCCCAGGGAGGTTGTGGAGTCTCCTTCACTGGAGACATTCAAAACCCACCTGGATGAGTTCCTGTGTGATGTACTCTAGGTGACCCTGCTCTGGCAGGGGGGTTGGACCAGATGATCTCTCGAGGTCCCTTCCAGCCCCTAAGATTCTATGATTCTATGATTCATAGTCAGGGCAATGTGTGACCAATCCAATTAACAAGGTGTTAGGACAAATGCCTTTCTGTCCTCCCTTGTCCCAGAGGGGTGTCCTGCCTGCTTGCCTGGCCTCTGGCTACCATGATGCAGAGCGTTTCCTGCCAGCACCCCCTGCCCAAGGGAGGAGATAGAATGTGGCCCAAACAATAAAACCAAGTGAAATTGCATGGATCCATGTGGTTTGTGTTCATTTATCCTTCCAGAGGCTTCTTCTCAGCAGATGACCACAGATCTCTTTTGCTTATATTATGAGACCCATAGGGGAAAAGAGGGATTTGTAGTACTTAGTTTCTTCTGGTCCAAGAATACCTGAGCTTGAAATGGACCCATTTAGTTTGCACCTCTCTCTCTGAACTGTTTCTTTTTGGCTTACACTGGAATTAATCTGTTTTGTTTCAGTTCAGTACAACTCATTCCTCAATGCATTGGCCCCCAGTATACTCTCACAGTAGCAAGAACAAGAGGCACAATGCTCCAGCAGCAGAAAACAGAAGAGGTTTGTTCCACATCCCAAAGAACTGCCAAAGAGAAGACAGCCAGCTGCCTTGGATAAAAAGCAGCCATAAAAATTAAAGTGAACAATGAATGTTAGAACTGGAGACAGATGGTAGGTGGCTTTCAGCTTGGGATGTGCATTTTTAACTCTAGCCTCTGCAGATTTGGAACCCTCCAGCACTGCCTTCCCATCTTTCCAAAATGCCTCCATCACAGGGGAACTCAAAAGATGCAGTAGCCTGAGTATTTGTAGTGCTGGGACAGACTCAGAGAAGTAGCTGGACAAGTAATTGACTCTCCCTGTTAGGTAGCCAGTTAAGGAGGAAAGTGCAGAAGAGATCCTCTCAGGGCAAAGAAGCCTGACAAGTTGTCCAAAAATGCCCTGAATGGAAACAAAGCAATAAGAGGAGGGAAGAGCAAGGTTGGCCTCTACTTACCAGGAGGAGCAAGTGCTTTCTGCTTCTACCTGCCAACCAGGAGTCCAGACATTTGACCAGGAGGGTACAGACCAACTTTCTAACCATCTCAGCCTGGCAGAGGGGATTTGGCTCTCCACCTGCCTCAGAGGAAAGCAGCCTAGTCACTCTCTCATAAGGTATCTGGAGTTAGGCCTTCTTAGTCCTTCATGGTGAAGCAGTTTTCTTTCATAAAAAGTAAATAAAAGATTCCTTTCATACAAAATCAGTGGGCCAGAGAACAAGTGTGAGTAACACTATATCCTGGCTGCAGCCTGGACACCTTCCTGGAACAGCTAGAACCCACTGGAAACATCTGTCTTCTGCCACGTGAATCTTTCAAACACAAATTAAATGTTTTGATCCTAGAGACACAGAACAACCAAATCCAGAGTTTCCTGCTGTCTGTGTCTTTGGCAAACCTGCGTGAAGGGACAGATGAGTTATAGTCCCTCAAAGATTTTAACCAGGTCTCTGTCACTCCAGATGCATCAGCACACTACTGGGTAGAAGTCAAATGCAGAACTACTACTGATCCTTCCCCAGCACATAAGGACCACTCATATCAGAACGTCTGGGCGTGTCATGCCATCTCAAATGCCCTACAATATCCAACACATCTCTACAAAGTTGATAGCTATGAAACAGGATCCATGAGGGAAGAGACCCTGGACGTTTCCTGAGAGGAAGCCAGAGGTCAGATGATATCCTAACATGGCCTTTGATGTCTGTGCTTAAGCAGCTGAATGGAGCCTTTCATTTCCTAGAGAAGTGATTTGCTAAGAAAGCACCTCAGCACTGCCTGAGAGTACCTACAACCTGGGCCATTTTCTATGCAACTAGAAGAAGCCTGCTGAAGCTCTTGACCCAGATACTGCCCAAGACTGTAGTTTAATGACAGAAGTAATGACTTTTCAGGTTAGACCATGCTTAACCTCTTGGTCCTCTCTTCCTGTCACTTCTCACATTCACCAGGCTAATCCAGGGCTGGGGGAAATGCCAAATACAGGGCAATTATACAATCAGCTGCTCCAAGTAGTCCCAAACAGAGCAAGACACATAGATGAGCCAAGAACAGATGTCTAGAAGAGCAACATGTACCTAGGGAAAACTAACCTATGGCAGAGCCTGTAGTTCACTCTAGAAGGCAACACTGGGTTCTTCATGTACTCCAGACCCTAAGGCAGCATCAGGAAGATTTTTTTCATGCCTAAGTATTCCCTATAAATCAGTCACTAGCAGAAGATTTTGAAAAGAATAGCAAAGGGGTTGATATTTCTTTGTGGGTTTAAGTAAGACTGAATGGAAAGCACTGTAATAGATCCATGGCTGAAGGTTCAGCAAACCATGTTCTCAACAGAGTTTATGCTGTGCCAGGCCCTCCATCTCCCAGAGATGTGGATCTATCAGTAGTCACATGGCTTTCGACCCATGTGTTGACCTACATGATGAAGGCACTTACTAAACAAGCTGAAATTATTTCAGTATTTCTAGCATCTGACACTTGCTTCTGTAGATAAGCATTCCTACCTATTAGAGAACATTTTTAACCAACAGCATTTCTGCTTCACTTATCTTTGCTTTTCCAGACACCTTAACATTCATTGCTGAAAAAACAAGTAACAAATTTAAACAACTTTCCACTCTTAGGACACAGCTTCATATTTTGCTCTGAGATGAGAAGTCTCACAGATTCATGTGCTGATTAGATAAAGCTCTGACACAAGGAGATAGCTACTTTCACTCTTTGAGATGCTTCATACTCAAGAAAATCCAGTGTTTCCCTAGAATGGTATAAAACATTTTTTCTTTCCTAACAGTTTGAGTCCATTTTCTAGAGAAAGAATCATCAGACATGTGAATTTTGCTTCTTCTCCAGTAGAAATACAATTTTATGTATTGACTGATCTCTGCTTCCCTCCCCAGATTCAGCCACATCATCTTGGCACAATGACACCAACAAGAGAGACTGAAACAAACAGAGCATTAGGATAAGGGTGACCCAGGTCACTAACACAGCTTTCAGCCCTAGGACACCCATTTAAATGCACTCTATTGCACTAATGCACAACTATGCACCTGCCCATCACCACACTTAGAAATGGATCTAACAGCTGTTCCAACTTAGTACCTCTGTTTCCATCACTAGTGCTCAGCCCTCAGCAGCAGAAGCTCCCACCACATGCATACCTGGTCCCTGTGGTCTGCCTCAGCAGAAAGCTGGATGACCAGCTGAGCCCTGACACCAGAGCAGCTCAACCCATAAGCCAGGGATGAGGTACAAAAGGCAAAAGGGTCTGTTTTGCTACTGCCAGACTACATTTATTTGGTGGGAGAGTGACAGTCTCCAGTACTGTCAATACATCAACTTTCACCAATACTAAGAAGGTTGGGTTTTTTTATTTTAAAAAATAGCCAAGTGACATTAGGAACATTGGCAGCCTCATGAGCCAGAGGTTAAATCTTGCTGACAGAAGTGTCATGTTCTAAAAGGAACCTGCCTTGCTGTTTGGGGAAATCCCAAAAAGTATCAGAGAAAATTCACTAGAAACCAGCTTCCATGTGGTTTCAAGAGGAAACAATAATTTCTCTTAGAGTTGCTCAGCGACAGGCCAGGGGATTGTGACTTTGCCCATAGATGGGGTTAAAGGAGAGCTTCCAATAGCAGCAGAAGTTAGTTGTATCCCTAGGTTAAAGCTGACCTGACCTTGAGCCCCTGGGCTTACACCTGAAATCCTGCCCATAAGACTCCTGACTCCACAAGAGGTCAGGCTGCCTTGAAACGAGTACTTTAGAGACACTACCTCAGATTGTCATCTGCAGGAACCAACTCAAGAACACTCATGTGGGAACTGAGCTACTGACAGGACCCGTGAAGCTTTGCTCCAGAAGCAGAGTTCACATAACTTTAACCCCATGTTAGCTTCCCTACGTTCTCCTCACTCCTAAGGCTTTCTTACCTTTGCTGATGTAAAGGAGAGCATGTTGTGGAGCAGTATTCCTAGCACATGCATGTCTAGCAGAAGTGAAAACTTCTGTGTTGCCCTGGATAAGTCAGTTCAAATCTGGGCAGCAGAATGCTGGTTCAGGGAGCTTGCTGATGGGATGAATGCCCCAGCTGGAGATAGCAATGCTCTGTGTACAGTCAAGAGACAGCTCTTAAAGCATCTCATGCATAAGCATAGAGTAGTCAGGTAAAGAACTACAGTGCTGGAGAAGATCAACAGTAGCATGGACAGGTAGCCAGACTGTCACACTGACAACATCAAAACAGACTGTTCCTCTGATGATACATCTCCAGGCTGTGGCTAAGACAACAAGAACACATTTATTATGCATAAATGGGCACGCTTAATCACTGGACTTGCTAACCCAGACCACACCACTTACTCTTTAGCTTCTTAGTTTGTTTAGATCACATGTCATGTTTAAATTCCTTCTTCTTGAAGGACTGGACTCAGCTGCAACTCAGTGTACTCACGTTTTTATGTTTCCTTCCTCCAACTGATTTCCTCTCTCCAATGATACAAGAGAGAAGGGATGTCCAGTTGCATTGCATCACTTTCTCACAGACTGGAACCAGGCACTGGCTCCAACACAGTGCTCTGCAGCACCAAACTTCTTTCATTTTCCCTCTGCTCCCAGGTTCAAGCAGGGCAAGGCAGCAATCCTACCCTATGACTGGCCTGCCTGAGGTCAGCCTGTTGTCGCTCAAATTAAATCGATGCAGTCTAGGAGGAAAACAGAAACAAAGCCTAATCTTCCTTACCTGCACACACTGTCAGGCTGCTTGACCACAGTTACTTGAAAAACTGTCATGTCCTGCTATTATATTTGCCACAACAACTTTTATTTTAATTACTATTTTTGTTTTTTTAACGTCAAGAACAGTTGCACTGGGAAATATTGCATCCAAGACAAGTGAAGCAGTCTGGATGGCCTTCTCTTACCTTGGACTCAGGACTCTGCTGACATCCAGGGAGAGCAGCTTTCTCTGCCTCCTCCCTCATTCACAGCAGTGGTTGATCTGGTCTCCCTGGCCTCTAACCAAGAGTCTTTCCAGAGAGATTTGGGGCCCATAATAACAAATATCATAGTATAACATTACTGTTACAGTAACTGCAGCTTTACTATACCTGACTGGTTGTAAACCCCAGACCTGTTGTGCAGCATAAGTGTAGCTGAACAGTTGAAACTCAGTTCTACAAAGACACTAGCACAGAAGGCCAGTCAGAAGCTCCAGGAAGGTACAGAGAACAAGCATTTGAGATCTACCTTATCCCTCGCAGCACCACCTATGACTACCACTCCGTTTGACCACTCTTAGAAACAAAGACAATTTAGCACTTATGAAGGCCATGTTACAATACTGTGGGAAAACCAAAACTCGACAACAGGCACCTCCCACCTCACCCTTCTGTTTTGATACCCAGTAAGCTATAACTGATATGGTTTGAATACATAAGAAGGTTCTGGATTAATGAAGAGTCAGTAATAAAGTAAAACCCCAAGGCCAAAATCTTCCCCTGTTCCTTCAGCAATTTAAGTATTTACCTTTGACCTCACCCTCACACAAACCTGTGAGGAAGGTAAGAGACCCTGGATCTTCCTTAGTTAGGGCTTATTCACAGAGGGAATAACAAGCATGATACACCTATGAAACCCTTCAAAGAGCATGGTAAAGTTTTGAGTGAACAGTGTGTTTTAGAAAAATGAAATTATTCAGACTTGGCAAATAGCTTTGGCCAGAGATGATTGGCAAATATTTTAAGAAAGAAACAAAACATTTAATTGAATGTGGTTTTGAAAGTGATTATTTTGCTTCAGAACAATTTTTTATATATATTCATATATATATACCCATATATATACCGTATATATATATACATATGGATAAGGAGTCACCAGAATTTATTTAAAATCTCCCAAAGGCAGTATTTCACATTTTGCTCTCCATTTGTTAAATACACTCAGTTTGACTAAGATATGAGGGAGAAAAAGGAAAGAAGAGATCCTAGTGACTCTCCATCACTTAACCTTTGGACCACAAGGTCCTCTATTGACTTTCAGCATCTCTTCAGCTCATCACAGCAAGAAACTTCACAGCTCTTTATCTACTTGATGAAGAAGGCCCCTTGCTTTCCAAGGGGCTTATTGGAATACCAAATAGAGTGAGGTAATGCTGCACTTCTCCCCACATAGCAGCTTACAGCTAATGAGTAGTGCAGAGACAGGACCACCACCTGCAACAGGATTTCTCACTCTTCTAAGTAAGCTGAGAGCATCTGAGAACTCTACTAACAGTAATCACAAACATGTTGACATTTTTCTGAGTAGCAAGACTTAGTCTTTTCTCCAGAGAGGTAATAAAATGTTCCATGATCTAGTCAGTGCTTAAAAGAATCACTTCACAGAATTAAGTGTTCTGCTTGCAATCCTGTTGCTGCTTCTAAAATAGACTCAAAGGCTCCTTATGTACTGAAGCTGGAAGCACAAAGCACCTCTATTCCTTCACTCCCAAAGCATTTAATTATAGTGGCCATGAGGCTCACACTCTCTTTTTCACTTGCATAGGAAGCCAAAAAGGGATGCTAGGATGGTCATTCTGTGCTGGTCTTCAATGGTAAACACAGGTCATCACCTCCAAATCACATGTGAGCAATGGATGTTAAAGATGAAAATCACAGAGCTGGAAAGAGTAAAAGGAAAAGTAATTCTAACCACCATAATACTGTTTTGTATAAGAGAAGTTGGCTTACAGCACTTAAAGTTTATGCATTAATTCTGTGGCCATACAGACCCTCTGGCTTTATGCCGTTCCTCACAGGTAACTGGTGTGTCCTCTTCATGCAGGGAATCTCTCACAATCCTTTTTTTCAGAGCACATAAAGAAAACCCAGCTTTCACCCTGGCGCAGGTTTTGCTGCAGAGTCCCACATACAGGTTCCCACACCATAACTACTTGTCCAAAAATGCTCCCTTCTTCCTTCCTGGGACTGAGAGAAAAGCCAGAATGCTTCTTGCAACTTCTCCTTCTTGACCCAGCACCCTCCTGCCAGGCCTCAGGCCCTGGGCCCAGCTCTATATAGAAACAACTATAAGTTGATAAACATTTGTAGAGCCAGATGGAAACAACGTCATCAGAGCTCTTCTCTCCACCTATGTTATTCACAGGCTGTCATCATCTTCCTATGGCCTCTTCTGCGAGACCACCAGCTGACAGGCTACACAGAGCATGGACAATGTCTCCTGATGGTACAACTTCTCTCTTTTCTCTCACAGAGGAAGATAAACTCACAACAAACCCTTATGGTTTATAACACCACCTTCCTCCTTTTTTCCCACCCCAGAAATGTTGTCCTCTGTACAGATGCAGCCTCCTAGGATGTCCTGCTCCACAGCACCAATAAAAATCAGGACTGAAATTCATATTTTTGAAACTCTTAAGAAACCACATGCATAACTATAAGCTTCTACATCCTCAGCCCAAAAAGCCATCCCTACTTCAATGCAGGCTGCTTATTGCAATATGACAAACACAAAACAGGGGCAAAAATGCTGTTTTGTTTGGTTTTCTGTTAAGGTCACTTGGATAATCCACTTTGTGGTGTGATGGAGAAATCAAATCAATGACATCATCACAATCAGTGAAGCAAGAGAGAGCCTGGTGAGTCACCTGCAGGGCCAGCCTTTGCCCTGGCCAGTCAGCCGTTGGCCTTTAGCCATTCAGCTGGCAAATGACAGACATTATATAAAGAACTGAAAGAATATGAGAGGACCGTTTAAAATTATTACTGTTTGGCTACCTCTCTGAAATCGGAAGTCACAGGGGAAAATCTCAGAGCTAGTGCATCTACAGTGACCTGAATCTTATTTCCCTCTCATTAATTGGAGTGGAAATTCAGGACAACCACATCTGTAATAGAAGAGGGACAGCAGTGATATGAATATCTTTGCTTTTAATTTGATAGCATGAATGTGCTAAGCAATAGGCTTAAAACATTATGAGAGCCCCCAACTTGAATATCCGCCAAGTGAACTATTTTTAGGGGAATGTGTTTAGCTTGCTTGTTAAAGATTTAAACCTAGGCAATAACTGCAGTTACTCTTCTGTCTGATTTAAGTAGGCAACATTAATAAATACACAGTGATTAAGTCAATTATTCCAAAACTACCCACAAAGACTTAAAGCTAGGAGGAAACAGGATGACGTCCTGGCTGAAGAAAGTCAACTCTGTGATCTGTGTAAGGTCAGATACGACAGACAGATTACTAAGGCAGAGCGGAGGGAAGAGAGATGCAGGTTATGACATGGAATTTGATTTATCCATCTGAAGGCAAAGTGATAACTGACTGACCAGGGCAACTCTGTCATAGATTTTATAGATCTAGTTACTTCATGCAGATCTCTGAACAGCTGTGGGCTTAGAGTAAATCCATGTGAGAGCTGGATTTGGATTAGAAAAGAGATTCATCCATGATCAATCACATGATCCATGTTGTTATTCTGTCTTCACACTTACACCTTAAATCAGAGCTCAGAATCCTACACATTCACTCTTTAAAATGTCCTGGTTGAGCAGCTAAGTTCTCCTCCCTTGTCTGTTTTGCGAGTGTACAAGTGAGAGCAAGCTATTTAGCAACAGATAAAAGAGGATATAAACACCCTGAGTGCTGGGGGTGAGGGAAATTGCTTTTGATTATGATATTCTGAACACTTGGAATACCCAGTGATTTTTGCTCAGTTCTTTTATGCTGAATGAAGTAAATCTACAAATGGACCTATCTGCTTCAGCCATTTGTGTAAAACACCTCATTAAATTGAAGCATTGTTTCTTAAAGAAGCCTGGTACATATCCAATGGGTAAAAGGATAAATGGTTATAATCTTTGAATACATAAGACTGCACAGAGTGGGTATTTCATAGCTACATAAAGCCCATAATTGAACTTCTGCCCTAGGGGCAAGCTTTCCTGCAGTGTAAGTGCTTCCAGATGCCACACAGGGGTCATGCTCCTTGTCAGGAAATCAGAGCTTTACATCCAATTAATTGTTATCCCCAGCTGTCTTTTTTTTTTCTTTCTTTTTTTCTTTTTTTTTTCCTTTTTGTTCATTGAAATTAGTTTTCCAACAGTCATTCAAGCAAATGTGCTCATTTCCCAGTTCCCCCGCAATTCCCCACCACAGTGTAATGAAGTGTGGATTTTACATGGCTACATTCCAGACCCCACGGTGTTAAAATCATAGCAGCAATGGAAGAGCATGTAGCCTCAATAATCATAACATAGGACTTCAACTAGAGGTGACTCAGTGGTAGTCAAACAGATGCTATATGAAAATAGAACTGTTCCTATGCACAGAGCATTAACTTGTGGTTAACCATGGAGTCAGTGCTCACACCAGAAGGTTTTCATGGCTTGCTAAGCAACAAAAAATACAGTCTGAATTAAACTGATGACCTCAATTCAGTTTACTGCATCTGGGTGTCCATCTCAGAACACAGGGAACATGAACAGCAAGTCCTTTCTCCCACAATTCCCTTGGGCTTCATATTTGGTGTCAATCACATGAAAAAAAAAAATGCAAAGACCACATCTAACCAGTATTTGGATCTCTTCAGTTCAGTAGAAAATTATTCACAGATTTGGGACAGCTCAACAGTGGCTGAGAAAGTTCAAACCACAGCCTGCTGCAGAACAAACAGAAATACTGAAAGGAAGACAGTGCATACAGTAAAAGGACAACATAACCCCTTTATCATCCTCAAAGTATTCATGAGAAACTCGTGTGTGCATGTGCAATGCTAGTCTCCTCCACTAGCTACCATCTACTTGGGTTACCAGACCTGTTGCTTGAAGAACAGCTTGGGGGAGTTCAGAATTCAGGCTGCCAAGGAAATGACCATTAAACACTCAAGACCAAAGTCTAGGCAAAAAAATTTACACCAACTTGCTCCATTTTACGAATAATAGATCTGGAAAAGGCAGCTTCAAGCCATCATTATTGTGCTTTTCAGACTGTCCTTCAATAGAGATACAAGCTGCCTAAATAGCCCTTACCACTCCCTCTTCCCTCAGAAAACAACCCAGCTCTTTTACTCAACAGAAGATCACTTAATCATTGTAATAAGAAGAGGTTTGACATTTACAACAACCCACTCTTAGTCTCTTTGGTGTCTATTCTCTGGATTCCCCCAGCAGGGAAACCCACACTATTCCGTGGGCCTCCTGTGTAAAGTTGCCACTGCCTGATCACAGAAAGCAAATATATGTCATAATCCTAAATTCTGGAGCTAGACATTTAGGGTTCACTTAGCATCTGGGCCTCATATGGTTATATTTTCCTCAAAGTTCACTAAATTTTTGGAAGATCTAAAAAATTCTTGCTTTTTTTGTTTGTTTGTTTGGGTTTTTTAATCACTTGTTCATAAACAAAAAATGGAGGGGAATTACATCATCACAAAAAATGTTCCTCACCTTAACATGCCTCTCCTAAGCTTCCATTGGAACAGAAAGAAAACAAGTTGTGCCAAGCCTTCTTCTCTGTGGGAGCTTGTGCCAAGGCTGGATGGATGTGGAACTTCTCATTTGTTAGCACAGGTAATTCTCACTCACATTCCCCCTTGCAAGAGGATGGCAAGGAAAGCCACTTGCTAAACTGTGAACTTTCAGGAAACATTGTCAAGCAGCATGTCCCTGTGCTCCTCCCTTTGCTGTATATTCACCAGTTCAGACAATTTTTACTCCTGTTCTTGAACATAACCTTCAGATAAAACTACTAACTACAGTCTCACACATGTGAGGAATGGATCCAGACTATTAGATTAGAAACCCTGTCCTCACTGAAATTCTACAGCTTTTCTTTTCCCTGGATGAATTCCCAAATCCCTCCCCACAGCCTAGCAGTTCTTGCTCACTCAAAATTAAGTGGCAATTAGCTCCAACAAAGACAGGGGTGATCACATCTCCCTCCTTAACTGGGACACTGGGAATTAAAAAGTCTTCCCCTCACCCAGTGTTTCAGTGCTCCTGAAAGATCCTGCAGAATATTGGGCACATCTTTACCTGTAATCTGGTCCAATATACTAAATGCTTCAAAGAAAAAAGCTGGGATCAGGCAGGACATGACATACTTGGGTGAAGAGTTTGTGGGGGCAGGGATCAGCCTCTCTGGGGATCTGTGCTGAGCTCCTCTTCACACAGTGCCTGCCTCCAGCTCCCACCCAGCCTCACTGCCCACCGTGCCCCAGCCAGTGCTGTTTCATACTCACCATGTCATACACATTCAGAATCACTGGTTCATTTGCCATTGTTGATTGCAGTAGAGGCTGGATGAAAACCTTCCAGTCCCTGCCAGATGTGTTGCTGGCTCCCGGGTGTGCTTCTACCCTGAGCCAGACAGAAGGAAATGCCTCATCCTGCAGTCTCCAAAGGAAGGAGTGTGGAGGGAGGAGGAAAGGAGGGAATTCTTTCGTTTGGAGGGGGAATAAAGTTGGTTGCAGGGAGGCAGGAAAGCTTGGGCTGCCTTTGCTGGTTGCACAGGGTTTATTTCACCCCTCCGCAGTGCAAGAGAACTGAGGTTACTTTCTAAACCTGCAGCGCACCCCAGGATCTGTAGACACATTCACCACCGTAACCAGGCACCGTCCAAGCCTGCAGGCAGCCCGATCCACAGCAGACAGGCTCCGAGCGCTGCGACCAGCTTTCCTCCAGCTCCGTGAGAGATGGCAGCGTGTGTGTGTGTGCGGGGAACCTTCCGGCGTCCTTCCCGGCGGTGCTGCTGCCACCCCAGCGGGCAGCGACCGGGGCACCGGCCGGGGCAGCGGCCGGGCAGG
>NW_009952265.1:516039-526391 GCF_000747805.2 Chaetura pelagica | reverse complement strand
CAGGGCGAGTGGTTTCCCTCCTGGCAGCCTCTGGAGTTTCTTCTGTCCTGGAGCTACTGACACTCGTGTGAGGCCCGGGCCGCTCTGCAGTGTCCTGCCAACAAACACTCCCCTCTGACCTGCAGGTGAGAGTCAGTCATGAAATCCGCTGCGGTGAATTCATCTTCGTTTTGCTCCTCCTCTGTCTTTCACGGGAGGGCAGGGTCTGTGAGGGTGCAGCTGAGCGGAGGGAGAAGGGAGCTCGTTCGCAGACGTGTGGGAATTAACCTCAAACACCCAGGCACTGCATGAGCTGCTGGAGCAGTGCGGGGAGTGGGAGGGGAGGAAAAAAGAGGAAAAAAAAAAGGGCCAGGATGACCTCATCTGAGCCGGAGGCGTTCCTGAGACTCTGCCAGCTCACAGCCAACCGGAGCTGAATGGAAATTACAGGGAGCTCGTTACATCAGCAAAGCCCAGCATACCCCAGCCTTTCCCCATACTGTCCTCAGCTGCGTGGGGAGCGTCCCAGCTGGGAGAGGGGCTCACCTCCCTTTGGCTGCAGCAGGACAAGGCCACAGAGCAGCAGGCTGGTAAATGACTTGTCACACAGCATGAAGGAAAGTGAGTACACCTCCTGCACAGCCAAATGCCAACCGGAAAAAGTCAGGCTTAAAACTTTTCCTCCAGCCAGTGCCAAAAGAGAACCAGAACTGCTTTGCCCTAACAGTATGCATCTGCATTTTGAAAGAGCAAAGCCACAGCTCAGACCTGGGCATGACAGAATACGATGTGGCAGGGACTCCAACACAATAATTTCATCCAGGCTGTCATTCCATGGGTGGGCTAGGCAATTCCACGCACACAGGACAGGGCTGGGCCAACACCCTGACCACCCCCCACAGCCACCTCCTGTTAGTGCCACTACCCATTACTGCTGGGTCAGCAGCCTGGGCCTGCAGAAGCAGTTTGTGCAGGTGGGAAATGGTGCCACCTCCTCTTCCCCACCATCTCAGAGTCCAGATACTGCTCAGAGAACAGACTGAGCCCCCATCATAATTTTAAAGCTTGGAACAATGAAAAACTCCCTCTGCAAGGCACTAAGCACCATCATTCATGCCCTAGTTTTAAAACAAAATTCCCACTGAACCCCACAGAGCTCCTGAGGAACTGTCAAAATACCCTGAGACTGTCACTTCTGGGTATGTGTCCTGCTTTGATGATGTTTTAAGAAGACTTAAAAGGAGAGGGAATAGCTGATATTTGACCAACTGATGTAACTGGAAAAGAAAAGCACCACAGAAGCTCTTCCCACACTTGCCCACATGCTTACTTGCTCAATTAACTCAAATCTCTTTTGTGCCCAGAGTTCACTAAAATAAATTACGAGACTTAAACCAGATCCACTTTCCAGGGACAGGTATCTATAAATACCTAGGATTTGGGAAAGGTGATATGCAGCCACGAACTTGGATATTTGTACTGCAAATATTTCTAAAATAAACAGCTAGGGCATGATTATAAGGTATACATTAAGGAGAAAATTCCACTTCTAAATTTTAGAAATAGAAGAAGGAAAAGAGTTAAAACAAAATGCTTTTCTTTAAACTTCTTACTTCATAGACAGAAGCCAGTCTAAATGTGCATTTGTTATTTAAAGGACTTTAGCTGTAGGAGAATCAGTAAATGTCACTTGCACATCAAGACCTGGATTCACTCCCCCTAAGTTGGAAGGTAACTGCAAGAGCTACATTACAAATGTCATTGTTCCACACTCCCTTTCCTTCCCTTTCATGGAAAGAAGTTGTTCCACACGGTGACTTAGCCTCATCAATGTTCCAGTGATCCTCTGAAAGTTCCTTTTTTCTACCCCATTCTATATTAGGCAACTTGCTCTAACTCTAGATAGAAGGGATCAGTCTGAATACAAACGTCTTAATATCAATATAAGATGTTTAACAGTTACATTAACCCTTTACAAGACTTTGTTTGCTCTGGGCTGTGCTGAAGTGTTTCACCAACAGGTCAGGCTGATACCAGCCAAGAAATTAAACTGTTCCATTTCAGATGTGTTAGTACAATCCTGCGGGTAGCCCCACTGCCAAATGGAACCAGAGTCCAAGTCTTGCCCTTGCCATTACAATTTAAATGTATTGCCAATACAGAGGAAAAGGGAGATTTTCCTTACTGCTGGTTAGAGCAGCTGGAACTAGAGCTTTGGGATCTGTTTCGATTTCTTCTTTTAACCACTTATGCTACTTGTAGGACCTCACAAAAACGCATTTTTCCCATACCTTATGCCTAAAGCTAGACAAACTTTCATTCACATTTAAGTAGCCTGTTGCAAGGCCTGATTTTCTCAGATTCTTCACATCTTTAGCAGTTCCTGCAAAGGGACTCATACTCATGTTTAACTGTGGTCATCCACACTTACCATTCATGGCATAAGAGGTGAAGTGAAAAGGGTTAAAAGGAAAAAAAATTCTATCATCCAATATGGATTAGAAAGCTAATAATTGGGTAAAAACCACAGTAATTACCTGGTACACCAACCAAGGCAATAGCTGAGAGTTTCAGCCACCTCCTCCAGGTTCCAGTCACAAAAGTGGCAGTGCTGAGCACTGTAAACAGTGCTGTGACATTCCACTGGGGACAAGAACAAAAGAACAGCAGTGCAAGAGAAAACTAATGGAGGTATTAGAGATGGTGGTCGTATCTTAGGGTCTGTTGCTATTCAGGAATTCTAGTTTAAATTAACACCTTTCCTTATTTTACACTCATGCACTTTCAAAGGCTCCTTAGCAACCCAGCAGACAATAGGGCTTTCAAGCAGAGGGCTGCCTGGTAATGGTCTTGCCTCCACATCAGGTACACCACCTCTGCCATGGCCATTATACTTTTTGACAACTTGTTATTTTGGACTGTATATAGTGCTTTTGCCCACGTCAAGTTGTCATTATTATCCCATTCTCAGTACATTACCCAAGACTACCTTTTTAAAGGAAGCATAAAATGGCCTTTTAAAAACTAGAGAGTATTTTTTCAGATCCCTCAGAATGGTGGAGGGCATTTGAGAACATAAAGAGATTTGCATTGCCTTTCCTCCATCTACAACAATAAGTCATGTCCTGGGTAGGTGCTGGAGCTTTGTACCTTTATTCCTGGAACGTAATGATCTTTAAGGTCCCTTCCAACCATAACCATTCTATGATTCTACAAATGTTGCAGGAAGCATTTTGATTGAAAGAGTTTTCTCACTTGTACATGAGACACTTGCATATACCAAGTAGCTGACTGATTCTGGTCTGACTTGAGTATGGGATATAAGAAAAGCAGCACAGAATGCCATCAGTGGCAGAGAGCTTGTGCTTTCCCTCAGTAAGGCAAGATGTGAAACGTTTAACTTCACATTGCACTACAAAGAAAAGAACAATAGCCAAACTAGATTATTTCAACCATTTAAGATATTTTATCCAAGACTATCAGGATCTGTAGATGAAAGCAAGGTGCATGTTATAGCTGGGGAAAACAAAGTTGACATTTGCAATGAATTCCTTATTGAGTCACTTTTGATTTTGCTCTTTGTCTCCCTACACTTCCCAACTTTTGCATATTATGTTGTGTGTCAAGGAGCAACAAAGGCTGACAGCTCCCAAAGGGATCAGAACCTGCGTGCAGTAACAGGGCTGGCAGGGCAGAGACTTCACTACCCAGGGCCTCATCCCACAGGCCAAGGGAAAGGCATGCAAGATAGGCTTGGAGATGGCCACCACATTCAGCCAAGAGTCCAGATCATCAGGCAAGTTCATAGGGATAAGGCACAATCAAAGTCAAGCCAGGATGTCAGCTCATGCATCAGGCCCAGCAGGGCAGGGCTGAAAATCAGCATCCTACCATGTCATTGGGGTGGGGACCTATGGCCCTAAGCTGGGCTAAAATGGTGCTCCTGGGCCATGGACAGGCCCCAGGCAAGTCTAGGACTCCTATCACCTCTTTTTTACATAAAGCAACACTGTCAGCTGATAGCCAAGCAGTGTACATAGAGATTTTCAACCCGGAAACTGGGATTAAAATGCTGAACATTCATGTTCATTCTGATGCTAAGGATTAGGCAAGTAGTTACTGTTGTTATGATTACAACCCACAGAAAAGGAGATAGGAGCTCCAGCACTTGCTTGTAGACAGGTTTCCTAGCTACTGAGTTACACTGTTCCAGTGCCCTCAAGCTACCTATTGATTAATGTCCAGGCATTAGATGCACAGGTATTCTGTCTGTTTTTCTTTTTGGTTAGGCTGTCATACTCTGCAGCTGCATCATAGCTGCAATCCAGTCATTCTAGAAAAGCTATCAAAGCTATTGGTACAGGATATTCATTAAAGAGATGCATATAAGCATCATAAGATGCTTATTCACAGAACGTAGGTTTTCCTTCTATATCTAAGCCTCTCTGTGCAGTCCTTTAATAGAACCTGAACACAAAAGAAATTAAGAAATCACAAAAATATCAAAAGGTGTCTCAAAACTAGTCCTAATTTTTAATTTTTCCTTTGAGGCTTTTCCATTGTATGCACAAAGTAGAGTTAAACACAACTTGCAAGATAGTCTTAGAGCTTGGTAACAGTGGTTAGTAACTACAAGAGCTCCTCTGTCTTTACTGTGATTGTATTAATTTCTTTACAAGTCACCATGATTGGTTGGGGTTTTTTTCAGAATGCTAAAACTTAATTCTGTTTTCTTATTTGAGTTGCTGTAGGCTCATGCTGGATGACTAGCCAGCTGATACAATAGCATGCTGCAAGTCTCAGGGGCTATTATAGCATGCTGCAACTTTAAAGAGCTATTATAGTATCCACACAAAACAAACAACCTTTTAGCTTCTAGAATAACACACCAAAACCCACATCTAATGGCAGGTGCATCCACAAGTGCCTTCTGATTAGCTTAAGACTACTAGGCTTGTTCTGGTTTGGTAGGTTTTTTGGTAGCAGAGGAAGGGCCCCAGCAGTGGTTCCAGTAAGAAGCTGAGAAGCTCCCCCAGCTCCAAACCCAGCCAAGGAGCCAGTAGAAGGACAACAGATGCACCTCTGCCATTAACATACGAGAGAACTGAGATAACACCTGAGCAGAGCTAGGAGAGGGGGAGAAGAGCTGTGCTGGGTAAGGAGAGCTGTGCTGGTGGTTGGTGAGGAAGAAGGGGAAGAAGGTGCCCAAGCAGAAGTTTCCCTGCAGCCCATGGCGAGATGGCAGCTGTGCCCCTGCACTCAAGGAGGAACGTGGTGGAACATTCCCTGAAGGCACCAGAAGGGGTGAACTTGGCCACTGGACTTGGATTTTGTGGCCAGAGGATTTGCTGCCTGTGGACTCTGATTACATAGCTGTGGAAGACCCCAGCACCAGGGCAGTTTGTTCCCAAAGCAGCCCCTGACTCTGTGGGAAGCCCAGGCTGGAGCAGCTCCGGACCTCGTGGGAAGGACTCATGAAGGAGAGGTTGGTGGAGGACTCTCTCCCATGGGAGGGACCCCGTGGGGAAGCAGGGCAGGACTGTAAGGAATCCTTCTTCCTGAGGAGGAAGGAGCAGCAGGAACCACCAGCCTGTGAACTGACTCTAAACCCCATCCCCTGTCCCCCTGTGCCGCTGGGGGGAAGGAGGGAGAGAAACTGGGAACAAAGTGATTTGGGCCCGGGAAGAAGGGAGGGGTGGGGTAACATATGCAAGCTCTGCTCCATCTGTGTCTGTGTCCTGTGTGTGTTTGATTGGTGTGAAATTAAATTATTGTTTTTCCCCAAGTTGAGTCTGTTTTGCCTGGGACTTTAATCAGTGAAGAACCCTCCTTGTCCTTTGTCTCAACCCCTGAGCTTTGTCTTCCTCATCCCAGAGTGTGTGTGTGTGTGTGGGGAAGTTGAGTGAGCAGCCATGGGGCTGTTCCTTTGTTGTCGTGTTGGGCCCAAGAACCACGACAATGCTCCAACAGATACTACTACCAGCACCACCTATAGGTACCTCCCTGCCACCTGTAGTTGGTTCATTTTTTTACTTGTTTTAACCCTTGCCCCTCGAAAACCTCTGCTAATTTTAAAGACTGAGATATCAGTCTGTGCCTAAGCAAAGGTGGCAATGCTCTGATTCCCCTGGAGTGCCTTATCCCTTGTTTGCTTAGATTCAGAGAGTGGGCAGCTCATTCCTTCAAAGCAACAGCAAGGGTATGGCTTCAGTGTTAGACCCTTAAGTTGATTCATGGGACCTCTGAATGTGGATAGCATTTTGCAGGTTTACAAGGGTTAATGATGTGTTCTGTTTAACCCAAATTTTTCCATCAGGCATACCCAGGGGGCTCCAACAGGCTCTTGCTAGTAATCTGTCTGAGCAAACAGGCTGTAGCTAACTATTACGCGTGCATGCTACTTAGCTGATTCTTTAGCCAAGCCAAAACCTACTGCAGTACCTTCTCAAACAAAATTGTTCATATATAAAAAGGTCATAAAATGGTGAAGGAACGTCTGTTGATAAAGAGGAAAATCTAGCAGGATCTGGAGACAGAACTCCATAGATATTTTTGCTTTCCCCACCCTCACTTCGACCACCCCCAAATTTGCATAAATCTCCTGTGGTACACACGGCATAACATGGCTACCAGTGTTTTCAAATACTGCTACAATGTAAGCTGAAATCCACATCAAACAAAACCAGTTATGGTGTCCCATCTCACCCATATTCATTGAGCTTAGCTTGAGGTCTTACTTGGCAATGACGAACTAACTGAAAAAGGACACTGCACAAAGGCAGCCTAAGGCACCACATGTTTTCCATTTTCTGTCTATTTTTGCTCACATCATGGGAGTGTCCCCAGGTTTAGTCACCATTTGCAGTCTTTCACAAAGGACCTATATGCTAAATTCTTTCAAGGCTAAACGCAGGGAGATTCTGGTGATTGGTGCCAAAACAGCAAGCTGTGTGTTTGTTTCTATAGAGCTACAGAAAATCAAAGCTTCAGATTAAATACATTTGTTATTTAGGAAGGCAGAAGCTATCACAGATGTCTTGGACGTGTATTGGTCAGAAACAGATTATTTGAATATATTTTCCCCATCACTTATTAACAATCCTGTAACACAGAAGTCAGATCAACATCTGAAAAGCAAGCAAAAAATGTGAACCTAGCCAGCCAAAGGGTAAGGAAAAATGCGATTCTGTCTTGCAATATTGATGGAGAAGGTTTAACTGACAGTTAGGGCAGAGAGGCTGGGAGAAGCACAGAGGCCTCCTGCAAAGTTGGTTCATGAATGTAAGGTCATGTTTCTTACCCTTCACTAACCTCGTCCATCTAACCTGATGTTGGGATGCTGTTCCCACCCTGCATCCTTGCTAATGACTCCATCACTTCTCCCAGTTACAGGAGCATGGCTCTCCATGAAACATAGCCAAACAGTTATCCTCTGGAAGCTGCTCTCCAAATTCAATGCACTAAATTCCTCTCCTCCAAAGAGGAATCAGGAAAGGAGGAACAGGCCAGCAGCAGCCTGAACTCCCCCATCCATTGGTTCTCCTTTCCCAGGGCCATTTTCTCCTCAGCAGTTTGCCCTGGGACCTGCCCACAAATGGAAGCCAATTCTCCATGACTTCTTCAGGTAGCAGAGATGCTAGTATCAGTGTGGCAGCAGAACTCCATTTGCTGCCTTTGTTTCCCCACATACTTTTAACTTGTGAATGCTATGGAATGCCACAAAGCACTACTGGTATGTCACGAACCTCTCCACCTCCACCACAGAAATGGCAACTCCTAACAGGACTACTATCAATAGTTTCCAAATCACTTTGAGATTAATCAGACTGTTAAAATATTTAATAGTCATGCAGCAGCTTGGCTGCTTCCTTAACAAGCTCAGACCTTACAAATTAAGAGCAATAACTCACATTGAACAAGTCACTAGCATTTTGAAGAAAAATAATCTCTATTTCTCTTCCTTTTATTTTTCCCCCTCTCACTGCTAATACCAGGACAATGATTTTCAGCATGCTGATGAAAATCTTCTGATGAGATTGAATTACTCTATCTTTAAACAAAGAGGGGGAAAAAAAGGTCATTATTCTAAAGTTTTCCAGATTGTTTTCATATCTCAAAAATATTCATGCCATACTTCCTGCTCGCCAGGGGATGAGGAGGCTAGGTGGCACTGCAGGCTAATGTACTAGCTCATTATTACAGGAATTAATTAAGTGAATTTCGTGATCTTATCAATAAGCTCCTCAGCCAGTATACATTTCTAAACTTCTTCAATACTCAATCACTGAAAAGTTGAAGGTAACAAGCCTAAATATATAATTTTGCAAGGTCCGTCCTGGAATGAACAGCCAATAGGAGCCCACTCATCCTGAAGTACTGCTCATCCTCTTAAGTTTGCTTGAAGTAACGGAGCAATACATAAAAATGTCAATTTTGCTTCAGACATTTATCAGAGTTGGCCTGTTCTGCCAGTTCTTCACTGTAGGTGTCCTGAAAACTAAAGCACATACATTCCACCTACGGCCATAACCTAGCCCAATGGAGACTCTGATATCTGCTCCTTTGTGGTTAAAGCCCGGAAATAAAATTAAAAATTAAATAATAGTATATTTCTTCTTCTCATGTTGCTTATTCTGCCTGAGCAGCTTGTTAGTATCACAGGCCTATCTATGTTCCTAAAATTTATATCAGTAAAGGTGTTATGCAGGTATAGATAGTCCTGCTGTCTCACAATAATAAATATTAAAGTCCTACTTCCATCAGTAAAGCAAAAGCCCATAGCAGGCTTGCTCCTCCCAGTGAACTCTGTACCTTGCTCCACTAGCATAATTCCTGACACCTCTCTCAGTCTCACACCCCTCCATGCACACACGTGTGCATCTTCGGTTCTCCTCATTTTCAACCACTCCCAGACCAGGTGCTTTAGCCCTGCTCAGGCCCTATCTTTGAGTGTACTGCATGTTGATCACTTCCAGTGTCTTCAGTTATTTTACACCACAAAAAGTTTTCATTTATCGTTCTGCATGTCTTGAAAAAAATACATAAATACAAAAATACAAAAAATACATGCCTGCCTTTCCCTTACTTGCACCTTTGCACAGCAGTAATCACCGTCACCTTCTATAACAATAATTGTCATGTATAAAAGAGCTGCAAAGAAGGATCTCCAGCTTCAAATTAAGGCAAAGATGTTAGCTTGAAGGACAGATATTTATAGAATAGAAGCTCCTGCATGATTATTAATTAGAAAATGACTCCTTATTGAAAAGCAGAATACAGCATTAGCAGTATTCCAATAGAGGAAGCGTAAGCACAAGACAAGGCACTAGGGAGGACAATGACAGATTGAGATAGTAAAACCTTCCAGCTTCTTAAATTTTACACTTCTACTTATACAGAGTAACTTTTCTTCCAGGCTCTATGACTTGTCCCTCCCCATGACAAGAGGGTTGAAACTAGATGATCTTTAAGGTCTCTTCCATTTTTATTGTCATGTGCTAAATCTAGCATTATGACATACTTCACAATGACATGAGGGTTGTACCTTTCAGTCTTCAATAAACCTTGTCTAAAAAACCTGGGCACTTAAATTATTCCATCTGTTCTTTCATCTGTTCCATCAGGATAACCCCATGATCCTTAAAGCACATCACACCTGCTACCTTGATTTCACATGCACTTTTGCTGCAGTGACACCAGCACTCCAGCATATGTAGCAAAACCTTAGTATCAGTGCACTTAACTCAAGAGACAACATGGTTGCCCTTACACTAAGGCCTCAAAGATACCAGCTACACCCAGACTATACTTGTGTACTGCAGACAGTTGTGGACTTACTGGAGCAGAAAGATCTTAATCCCCCCTCAGCCCCCTGCCTTCCTACTAGCAGGGAACTGTGAATCCCAGACCAGGACCTCTCCTCCTTTCTAACTCTTCATCTCACCCACCAGATATGGAGAATGGCAGAAAAAAAAGTGACAGTGCTTTGGCAGGAGAAAAGGAGATGAGCAAAACCCTCTTTTGCCCTGGCAAAATTTACTGAGGAGATAAGCTAATGTGTCTCTCAAAGGGTCTGCAACAGAATACTGGGGTAAGGAATAAATGTATTCCTGGTGCAGGAATAAATAGCCTCCTACATATCACTCCTATCCCCAAACCAGCACCACCGTCCTTTCTCACTGGCAGGACAAGGAAGCTCTTCCATAGTCTTATCCATTTTCCTCCCAGGTTCCTGCTGCCAGAGAAGTCATCTTTGAGTTCAAGAGGAAACCTTGGCCAGGGAACTCATGCTGACATGAGACAGATCTCAGCAGCTTCTCTGCAAGGACAGGAGCAACCTCTCTGCTTCTGTAATCCTGGAACAGCCCGAAGAG
>NW_009952265.1:493977-515591 GCF_000747805.2 Chaetura pelagica | reverse complement strand
GAGGGAGGGGCGAAAGAGGGGGGCAGCAGCTGAAAACTGACCCTTTTTGAAGGCACCCTACCAGGGCCTTGAGGCATTTGTGCCTCAGATGTTTCACAGGTGAGGAGACACCAGGTTTAGCTTCTGGTCTGTTCCCAACCTCTCTTGATTTCCATTAAGAACTCCATTTAGTTCTTGTTATATCTTATTTGATGAAGGGCAGGGAACTGATCTGACTGCTGGCAAAATGTCTCTATTTTCAGATGTGTTATAAAAAGGTGGGAAAAAAAAATCTATCAGGTTGCAAATCAATTGAGTTGAACGGGCAGACCTTGCTAATCTAGAAACGAAAACATGTCAAAGTAGCCATGGAAGTGCAAGTGCTTCTGGTATTCCTCAACAGCTAAAAACCTGTTATAGCACTGCAGCAACACCACCTGTATTCTTTGTAAGAATAAAGCCTTATGTCCTCTATTATCCCTGCTCACCACTACACAAGAGGAGGAGAACAGCTGGCAGGCACTAACAGACCAGCGCAAACCCTTTGTTAGCTAAGTTGTGCCCAGGTGCCAGATGAGAGCTATGCTGCCTTAGCACTGCCAGCAGAGAGCCCTGGCTGGCAGAGACACCAGCCTGCTGGTGCCTGGGACACACCTTTCAAAGTGTAGAATAACGCAGATTGTAATTAATGTATTTGTACTGAGGGGAAATGTTGCTCGCTGGGTGAGAAAGCAGGGACAGTTCTCCCAGTGCCAAACCAGCAGAGCTGAGCCCTGCAAGGCTCTGCTGTAACACAAGGGCATGCTCCTGATGTTGAAAGCACTATGGAGTGACTACGCCAAGGGTACAGCCTAAATAGGCAGAAATTAAACAAAAGAAAAATAATTTTAAAAGCTACAATGGGAAGATCTGCTGTGTTGAACTGGGCGAGTGGAGGGTAATGAAGAAGCAGCATGTTATTTGAATTCATCAGGCCTCCCCATCCTGCCCTGGAATGATCATCTGCTATGCTCTGGAGGCCCCTGTGGGATTCAGGAGACTGTACCCATTTTAGCATGTAAGAATGCAGAGGCTATAGGCCCAACACATCATCAGAAAACAAAGGGAGGGGAGAGGTTAGACAATGAATAGGGTTTGATCCAACATAAATACTGAAGCCAACTGAAGGGTGAAGTCACAGGTGCAGATTTTGACCATTCCTGAACTTAAAAGGAATGTCTGATGAAACTGAAAATATTGCCATGGACTTTTTTCCCCAAAGGTGTTCAGGATTTCACTAAATATACACCCACATGTATATATATTCATATGTACACATAGATTCCTGTACATATAAAAACTCAACTTTTGACAAGAGTTCAGTGCATTCTTCTTATTATTTTGTTAAAATTCCCTTAGCCACTTCCCAGAGCCTCTCCACAGACAATGGAGAAGGGAATTTGCTTCTTTTGGTAAATCCCACTGAGACTGAGTGGGAAATCAACGTTTCCTGAAAAAAAAATAATAAAAATCTCTAGCCTTTTGGATGAAAAAGCCAGTTTTTACTGAACATACCTTGCAGCAGAACAACTCCCATCATTATAAAGAAAGAAAGTGCTTGCAGAATGGAATCTCAGCAAGAGCACAACCTTTCTCCTTCCCCAGCTTAAAAGAATTCCAGCCTCATCCAGCATCAAGGCCTCAGAGAATTCAGCCTTGCAAATTTAAGCAGCACAACTCTACCTTCAGCCACCAAATCGCACACACACAAATCCTCCCTCTTCCACTCAGAGAGCTGTCATGTCAATAACTGCAAGGGGGTTAGCTGTATTTTGTATTCCAGGCATACTGCAAAGGAGCTCTTGAGATCTCACTATGCTGATGGAATTCAGCTTGGCCTTATTTGCAGCTGTTACTGAGATCCCAAATGGAATCAGATACAGGTCAGGTGTTCTGCATTATATTGAACTGCATTGCTTTTGAAATCTCTCTGCTGACCACATCTCTTGTACACGGTATGAGAAGAGAGATTCAGATGCCAGATTCCAAACAATGCTGGCTTAAAGGAAATTTCTTAAAATCTGTTTAGTGGCATCCCCTGTCCCTGCCACTCAGTTAAACTCATGCAACCTGGAAAGGTATCCTGCCCCCAGCCACTGAGAGACAGTCAGTGATCTCATTTGCACCAGTTCAGCTACATTTCTGCCAAGATACACCTGTAACAACTCAGAACTCCTGAATTTTTAATCTATGAAACTCACTGCTAGTGGTAAGGAGAATTTCATGTACATACACGTAGGGTGTGTAAGAGCACAGCAATAATCCTACCTTCTGTTTCAACAAGGTTTTCATCAGGGCTATATGCCCATCTCCCTTGCACCCATCCCATTACTCAGCACTGGTCAAAGCAGAGCTTACTTCTAGTGGGAGAACCACTGCTTTGCACTGTGTGCAACAGCACCTCTGTGCACCCAGGACATGCATCTTTGTGCAGCTGCTTCCCAGCTCCTGAGGCTCCACTTCTCCTTGATGTTTGTTCTACTAGAACAGTTACAGAGACAAAACACTTCAGTAATCTAATCTTTACATGTACTTAACAAGAGACACATCCTATCCAGTGTCTGACCTGCTGAGGCCAGCTAGAAGGAAACTTATGCTTTCATACCAATCCCATCCATCCATCCCTCCTGGCCCAAAGCACACTTGATTCTTTCATAGGGAGTCAGTAAAACACCAGCAATATGCAGGTCTTCATGTTATAATGGCCCATGTACCTGGAGCTTCCCTATCTCGAGTTAAACTAGTTTCTCAGGTGAAGGCAAAAAATGCATAGGCTTTGCAAAAAACATTCTATGTTGTGTTTCTGGTAGATGTAGCATATTCACTGGAGGGTGCTCCACGAGCAATGCTGTAAGCCTGATGTAATTTTCCATCTTCTTCCCATCCTCCCTTTGATCAGCCCACAGTCACACAGACACAGCCCAACTAGAACAGTGCTCACGTTGGAGCAAAATTTGATGACTGCAACTGTCCCTGCCCAAAAGGAGGTGGGGGTACTGCTCTCTGCTCCTCTCTCAAAAGTCAGTCCCAGGACACATGGGTTCATCTATGGAATAAGCTCTGTGTTAATAGCAGCAAGAAGCTACAAGAGCTCAGGAGATGTGAAAACTCACCAGGGAACTACTTCAGAGCCAGGTCCTCTAGGAAAGGTTCAGCTCTTCTCAGAAAAGCTGTGGAAGGTCAAGAGATAAAAGCTTTGCATCAGATGTCCTTTGCTCAGCCTGAACGTCTGAAACATCTTCTGTTTGCTGGAAAAAGGCCAGGTCAGAGCTCTGAGCACTGACAGGAGAAACTCGCTCAGGAAGGAAGACAACATCAGCAAGAACAGAGGACACAAAGGTCTTGCCTTCTGGCAACTCAGTTCTAACTCACTTCACGTTGTGCTTCCAACTGCACAGGCAACAGATGTGTTCTGCTTGTTGCTTACTAGGACAGTGCCAAAGAGAAATAATTCATGGATCATACCTTTTCCCTTCTCCACTACCAACAAAAATGTTATTTACCTATATGAGGAGGAGGTATTCAACCACAGAAGACAGCTACAGGATGGGTGCTCGAGGAACTGACACACTCAATTGAGCCTTGTGGAGTGTGTATGTATAAAACAGAAACCTATTTCCTGAATAAGCCATACCTGCCAAGTGAAGTATCTTATTCTAACACATGGTGTCTTTGACATTTACCTTCAGTCGTGAGGAGACTTACAATTCACAATGCCATAACCATGTATGATTCATCAGATGTCTCCACAGGACTGGAAAAACAATCAGATTGAAACCATAATCCATTCTATAGATGTTTATTAACTCATTATTTAATGTGTCAAGTTTGGTTTGCTTTGCACAGTTGAAGGATTTTTTTTTTTATAATTTATTTTACATACACCTCAAAAGAACTTTGCTATAAAACTAATTACACCTTAAAAGTGCTTTCCTGCTCAGAATTCACATTGTTTGCTTTGCTTTTTAAAAACAATGTCCTTCTCCTAATATACTAAAACTACGGACAGAAGCCCTACTGAATTCAGAAGCAAAAAAGAGGAAGTGTCCTCCCACCACACTCAGAGAACAATGCAGGCTGTAAGAAAAGAAGGAAGGGCCCATGTGCCAGTCTAATGTGGGTGATGACATGCAGCCCAATTCTCCAAGGTGCTGAGGCCCTCTTGGCAATGAGGAGAACATCCTTATGGTGTCAAGTCTCTGGTCACTGAAGCCTAAACACCCCTGTCATATAATGCTCTTAAAAAGGAATTGCAAATGATTCCCCCCAGAAAATAAGAATGCCCTCGTTCTCCCTGCTACTGGCCTTTCTTGCCATTTTCAGCTTGACCCCACTGGCTGATGCCCACTCAGCCCAGCTGAACCCACCATGCCCTTCACAGCCAGCAGCAAAGGCTGGATGGGGCTGTGATTCTGGGGGGAGGGACAAAATAGGCCTGGGCAGCAGCCCATCTGTCATGCAACACAGACCACATCACCATGCACAGGCTGCTACAGAGGCCATCCCTGGCACTGCCTCTGCTCACCCCAAAGTGCAAGCATGCTTCCTGGGAGGCTTGAGGCATGGTAAGCAGCACTACTACATTTTTTAGATAAGATTGGAAAGACCGTAATTCCTTTTCATGTCCTGAAAACCTGGAGCACAGTGACAGCTTGCTCTGAGCACTGCAGAAACTCTGTTCAGTAAAATTTCACTGTCACGTAGATCCACATAGCCCCATTCTCTGCTTCCTCTTCCCTCCCAGCCCCAGGGTGCTCTGATTCCTTCTGCTCTGCTTCTACTCAGCCAGAGTACCAAAACTCGTGTCATCTGCTGGATTGGCATTGCATGGCCACTCTGTCACAGGGGAGGAATAAGAGATCCCAGGAGCAGGAGCTAACAGGGGCCAAAGCAAAGCCCTTAGCATCTCATTGCAGGCAGCAGCAGCTGCAGTATTCTGGGAAGTCCCAGCACTAAAAATAATTGTGATTGTAGAAGAGCTGTTTTGTTGACACATGCCACCTTATAACTTGACACTTGCTGAGCTCGCCTTACCCCACTACTGGTTACAACATTTGTGTTTAAAGATGCAACCTGGAAGGTATTTTAGGATTAAATCCAAAGTCTGTCACCAAACACAGACACGAACACACACTCTCACATCTTGCACATCTAAACACTGATTTTTTTAATAGTTCTCATACAAATGGATTTTGTAGGTAGTCCATATACATCACAGGCACATAGAAGTCTGGATATTTAAGCTGTACCTTGGCAGGGGACGCATATAAACATAAAGCTGAGTGCATGAAAAGAGAGATGAAGTAGTTGTCAGCCAGAAGTGACAGCCTTCAAATACTATTAATCCTGGTTTAACTTTCATGAAAAATGACAGTGGCTTTCATGAAATGGCTTTCACACAGCTATGGTGCTATGAGGAGGAACCATTTCCACTGCAGGTATTTCCTAATAAACAATATTCTAAAGAGGAGCTCAGATTATCAAACTCATGTAGCCCTATTCCACTTAATTAAAACATTACTAGTAATTAAGGAACCCCACTGGTTTTCCTCCTCCCTCCTTCCTGATCCTTCTCATCCTTGAAACTCAAATTTGAGCTGCCCTGAAGTGTGGAAGTGGTTCAATTCTAGATTAATTTCAAACCAGTAAGCAGATAGAGCCAAGCAACAGAGTTTGCACTGAAACTCCAACCTTTAAACTTTTTTAAAGTTCAGGAGAGTAGGAGTGAGATCTGAAATTAGGAGTATTCATCTCCACTCACAGATAACTAAGGACATATTCAGCCTTTCAATGCCTGTCAATCACATAAAGAATGAAACTGTCCTGTTAGACCTGGTACATCTGGACAGTTTAAACCTGAGGCCAAACAAAGGTAACACCAAAATTTTTCACCTTATTGGGATATTGATTGTAGTTTCTTTTTTCTAATCCTGTAACTGGGAACAGCTAAGGAAACTCTCATCATACACACACACAAATAACCCAACAACAAACAAACAAACAAATGGACTGAAGCATAGTACAGATAATACAGCATAATATCAGAAAAACAGTCTGCAGAGTGAGAGTCAAAAAAAACCCAAACAAAACAAAACAGCAGGAGAGATTAGATACAAGTATATTGGAAATCAAACCCTGGAACACTAGTTTAACTCCACAGTTGTCAAACCCACTTTTCTCCCCCTCTAACTCTCTCATTTGTGGAAAACCTGCTAGGCTAAAAGAAGGGCATTGCATTAATGCCAGCTAAGAGACACAGCCACAACGTCTCTTTTTCTTCTTGAAGGAGTCCACAATCACAACTAAGTAGCTCTTTCAGTCCTAGTTTTGCAACTCAGACCATCTTTTACCATTTTGTCCTGGAAAATATATCAATAAGGAAAGTAATTTAAAAACCTTAGATCACATTTTCTGCATTTGTATGCATCACACTGTTCAGCTCCAGTGGAAGGTTTAGCATGAAAAGCATCTCATCTCATTAAATCCAGAGACCTCAACCCTGAGAGCTCAAAATACACTCTGTGCCACTGTTAGCAATGCCACTGTGATTCCACCACTGTGCTGTTGAATTCAGGAGAGATTCCAGCCTGTGTTTCTGCCCATTAGGAAGACTTCCAGATGCTTATTTGCCTCCAACCTTCCTGTTGCCGTAACTGCTGACGTTTGAAAGAGGGAAAAATAAAGACAAGGAAAGGAGAGGGCGTTTTTGTCATATGCCAGTATTCTAAAGTAATCTCCAATTCTGACCAAGATAAAAGAATGGAAATTCTGGAAATGAAAAAGAGCTGTTAGACCACTAATTACTTCGTTCTCCACAGAAATAAAGTAACTACCACTAAGGGGATGCATGTATTACTCCCCCGACACTACAGGGCCACTATAGAGTTGTTAAACTGTCCCAGAGCTCCTGTGGGGAGCTCTTCCACTTGCTTCACTGTAATAGTATCAGGTCACTCCTTCCTGAATATTCCTGGATGCTGCCATCTGTAAAGTGTTTGCTTTGACTGCTATACAATTTTAGAGCTTGTGGGAGGCACAAAAACCCAGTCAGTAACTTTTTGATGAGCTGAGCACTGACAGCTGCCCAGAAGAATATCTTAAAAGGAAACACAGTGCCTTCCAGAGGCAGTATTTTGGGTTGGCACTTTCCTGACCTGCAAAACATCAGCAAAAAGAAGTAGAGAGTTTGTGCAGGCTTTCTTTAGCGTATCAACCAAAATTCATACTCTCTCTTAAGATCAGCTTCTTAATCATGTTCCAGATGACAGGAGCATAGAAAACACTATATGATGTTCCAAAAAGGAACACAGAGAAATCTGGAGAACAGTAAGCAAAAAGAGTCTTACTTTTCCTCCTGGCAAATTTGAGTTGTGAGAGAACTGAAGTTCATGGAGGAGTGAAGCAACTAAGTCTCTCTACCCAGAGCTCACCTGTAGGAGGAGGGACCAGATCTCTCTTTGGAACAAACTTCGCATTCAATGACACACAGCCAGACACATCAACACTCTGAAGCTCCTTATGGAGCTGACTTGAAGCTTGATATTAAGGGACAAAAACTGCCATAATCATCATAATATGCATTGAAACTAGTAGAAAAACTAGGACTTATTATTTAAGATGCTACCTGGAAGAGTTTAGTGTTCTTCCAAAAAGAAGCACATGTCACTGCCCAAAACAGAGGCATTTCCGAGGCTGCCCAGGGACTCTAGAAAAAGGACTAAAGTGTGCACTGCTTTTGGCAGAGGGCTGCATGTACACAGTTGCAGGAGAGTTAGAGCAGTCAGGAGCAACACCACAGAAACCAGCACGGAGTATAAGAAAGCAAAAAAATCAACCAACCCTGACAGAACAAGCAGAACATGGGTTGGAGAATAATTTAGCTATAGGGAGTCTTAGGCTAAGAACTGGATGTCTCCTTAAAAGAGACAAGGAGACAGCAGAGACACTACCTGCTGTAGTAGACCAGAAAAGGACCTGGAATATTTTTGTAAACTGGAAGCTAACATCTAAGATTCCAATTCTAACCATCAATTTCTTCAGCATAAACAACCAAAAGGGATTTAGACTGTGAGCAGCAAAGGATGAGGCCTCAATGTTGAGCTTTAAAGTGACTAGATAGTAAAAATATGCAGCCTTACTAAGACCAGCATCTTTTTCGGAGAACTGGAAAACAACTTTGTTTTACCTAATTTTAAAAGGCTCAGATGGTAACTGGGGCAAGTCAGACCTTGCTCACTTTTTTAAGAAATCACCTGAATAGCTCCAAGAAGGTAGAAACCTAAATATACTCCTGCAGAATTATGGTGCAACAAAAAAGCATCCTCTGTTGTAATTCTTTGATTGTATCAATAAAGCAGTTAGCAGGAGAGAACTAGAGACCAACTTCTGGTTTTGGAAGGCACCTAGCAAAGTAATGCAGTAATAAGTGCAGTAATGAGTAACTACCGCTTGAGCTGCAAGAAGTACAATTTGACCATTCTGATTTATGAGTGAGGGCAGAAAAATGGGAATAAATGAACAATTTTCCTCAATGACAGAAATTCAACAGCATGATCCACCACCTTCCAACACTTCACAACGCTTTCAACACTTGTGATCTACTGTAGGTGATCCTGCTCTAGGGTTGGACTAGATGATCTTCAGAGGTCACTTCCAATACTGACCACTCTGTGACTCAGTGACAAACTAGACAAATGCTGGAACACTCAAACAAAACCCTATTGTTAAATTTAGCCTTGATATGGATTTTTTTTTTTGTCATTTATTTTTATGACCTCTGAAACCATAGTTCATGTAAACACCATTTTATCCCTAAATTTTACTTCAAGATAACATTACTCCTGGGTAATACGACAAATGAAGGAGCATTGTATCCTTGTGGGTGTGCCAGTTGTTAGAAGCAAGACACAGATATAACTCAGTCAGTGCTGACCATCCTGGTATATTTATAACTGCTCCTTAAGGTTATTTCATATCAACACATATGCTCTTAACCAAGGAAAAACAACAGAGCCAGTCACTGATTCTGGCATACATCATCTTGCTGGAGACCCTCCCCATGCAGCCACGTGTGGAAGCAGCTGTGAACAAGGGGCTATGAGCCTCAGCTCAAGAACAGTCTGTGTTGTTAAAGCCTGGGGATAAACACCCAGGCCTCCAAATGATAAGCTTAAATGATACTAACAACAGTTTGAGAATGAGTTCCTTCACCAATAACAGCTATTAGCACATCTGAGTCTGACTCATCTCTTTCACCATCTGCAACATGTCATTTGCATTAATCCCTCATTTGCCTCGCTCCACATTCTTCTTAGCATTCAGGCTTCCCAACTTACAGGAACATTTGTCTGACACTTCCCCATAAAACAACACCCATCAACACGTGTATTTAGATGAGCCACTGATCATAACCAAGAACACTACACTGACTTGATATTGCCATCTTGGGAACCAATGAATTGAGAACTGCTAATGAATCACTGATGCCCAATGATTATATACCTTCAACAAGGCAGTAATTGTATAGATGGGTCATTTCTGTGTGCGCACAGTGTTACCTCATTTTTCTTTTCATTCCTACTCTACTACACGCTTAAAAATATGTTCAGATAAAGTATATTAACTGTCCTCATGAAAAGTATGAGGGCTAAACCACACAAATACTATGCATCAGGAAGAACCTACCAGGGCAACTGTTAAGTGATAGAAAGATGCCATTACCGGCAGTCTCATGAAACAAGCATCCTACTTACAACATCTTAGATTTAATCCACAGGGGAGGTGTACAAAATACCTTGGTATTGGCCTGTATTTAGCCATTTAGTTTCCATTTCAGGCTTGAAAATATTCTTGTGTCCCTCCAGCGTGCAGAGGAGCTGGTGTCAGGCAGAAGACTTTCGGAATTAGGTGGAAAAAGGTCATACATGTTTTGATGACAGCCCAGCAAAAAAAGTAATTAAAAAAGTAACTTCAGGCACTGAAAAAAAATCTCTAGAAGGCCATAGGAAAGCAAAGTTCTAGAGAATGGTTTCCAGTTTGGTACTTTTAAAATAGATTAGCATTTGCAAGAGAGACAACTCTCTGCCATCCCCCTTCTACTCCCACCCCTGCCCACTGCCAGGAGAAGCATGGCTGGAACACCAGGGTAACATCACTTTTATTTTCTCAACACAAGACATTCATCCCATGTATCTTCTGTTGTTAAGCTCTGAATCAGAAATGGTTCCCCCTATTAAAGGGCAGCCTACAATCTCACCTCTAAAATGTTAAGTAGCATGACTGTCAGAATCTGTTTCTGTCAGTTGAAGCCATTTAGAGCAAATCCCTTTAACTTTAACCACTTTAAAATCAAGAGCACATTGGCTTTATGCAAAACAAGCCTGCATTTTGGGAAAGTGGGGCCTGCTTCTCAAAGAATCAGCACAGACACTGACAAGACACTGACCCAGGTACATGGAAACAGTGGCACAAGATGGTCCAAACCTCATCCTTTAGCAACAGCTGTTGAGTCCTTGAGATTAACCAAACCTTTCTCCCTCTCCAGCCAATATTTTCTAATCTGCCCTTTCACACCCAGCCCACACCTCTGCACTGCAGCATTCACCTTGAACAACAGCACACGTTCTGATGCCAGCATTTAAAGCAGCACTTAAGAGACAGCAGTAGCAAAGTGGTTTCCCTGAAGCAGCATCTTGACTACACTTATTTTTTTTAATCACAGACACAGAATTGTGTTTGGATTGTGTTTGGTTTCATTTCCCAGCTTCATACCACAGCTTCAGAACTGTGTGCTCTTATTGAGCTGATCAGTTCTATTACATCCTCTGTTTAGGATTTTTTAAAGTACTTATACACTATAAGCAAATTCAGTAGCCAGAACCGGACATACTAGCAGTTCAAAGAGAAATTAATTAAAACTTGACAAACAGGAAGAACTTGAATATGGAATGGGAAAGGCTTTTTCCTCCTCATCCTAGCATGTCTAGATGTTCACACAAGAATATCTGAAGTCTTGCTTCAACCTCTGAGCAAAATGCAGTGGAGCCCATAAACCACTGTGCTGTTTAATCTTCTTACTGATTCAAACACTCCCTTTTAATTACCACTAGAAGAAAGTTAACAGTTTGGTCAGATGCCTTGAAAATGTCTACACAACACTTCCTCAGTGGTTTATCGTTGGAAAAGCTGGTACCACTACTAGGGGAAAAATTCAAACAATTTTTCTTAGAAAAAGCACTCCAGACTGCAATGTCTTTGCAGAAGGTGCTGGGCTGGCAGACAAACTGACTTTCTGCAGAACTCTCTTCGCAACTCATGTGGCACGTGATAGCTCAGCCAGAAATCAAAAGCCCCAGCCTGCTGCAGGGACTTGGATGAAGGGGTAAAGGAGCTGGGTTTCTGCAGAGAACGTCCCAGCATAAAGGAGTGCTGTATGCCAGGCAGACAACATCTCTCCCATGTGGCCCACTGATACCTACCCTGCTTCTGCAAGACCTCTGCCGCATTTCTGGCCTTCCTTCCTACCTGATTTCTGCTCCCCTCCTACGTGACCCCAACATGGCAAAGATAAGAATATGAAAACACTTCCCTGGTACATGAGCTCTTTATACCCAAAGGTATTAACTTTGCCATTGGAGTGCATGACCAGCATGCCTTTTTGTGCATCAGCCAACAACAGCTTGTGGAGAAGCATGAGCAGAGCTGCACAGTCTCCTCTAAATTCACTAGAAAGCCTTCTGTTATTTACACAATGAAAGAAGAAAAAAAAAAATAATCACATAATTCTGGATTATTATTCACCTTTTAAAACTAAATTTCTGAACTATATTCCCAAATTTTGTACTATGCTTGCTGCACTTAGAATAAAGGATGTGAAAGAAGCCATAAATATTACAACTCTTTTATCCTCTTTCCTTCCATGTTTTATTGTTTCAGTGATTTAGAAATTTACTAAAACATGCAGAAGAGCAATGAATGGAAAAGACCGTTTAGGTTAACTGTGTACCTGCTATTTCATGTGTTGCATTTGGACTCCCATACAGCCAGTGTACTTGAGGCAGCAAATATTTCACCAGTTAAGCAAGTAATTTATTCCATACAGTATCCAATTCCACCTGGCAACCTCCATGCTAGCAAATTTTAACACCAGATTGCTAGTATCTCAATCATTCTAGATTTAAGAAAACATCCTAGTGCATTGTCCTGCATTAATGAATATTAAATAGAATAGAACCATCTAACTTAAGACTAATTCCAATTTAACAGCTTGATGTCCTTCAATTAATGTCAACAATCAAACTTGAAAACTACCTATGAATTCTAAATTTTATTTAAAGTGATTCAGAGAAACAAAACTTCTAATCTATCTGCATAAATGTTATTAACATCCAGAACAGCTGTAATGGTTCATCAAGTACTTCTTCCTAGTTAGACTGAAATAGCTGAACCAGTTGGCTGTGTCAAAGACAAAAAACCAGCATGGCTTACACCTTACACTGCTACATCTCCATTCCCAGAAAACACCATGTTTAAATCCACCAGCTCCCAGATGTGTTCTCCAGCTGCCCAACCCTGTCTCTCAACCTAAGCAGTCCTATGGAACCAGGTTCAGTTGTAATTTATTTTAAATCTAATTTCCTTTTCTTTAGGAGCACACTTCACTCACACACACACCATAAGAACAAACAGGTTTTCTTCAGCCCTTCTTTTCTCCTTCACTCTAAGTTTCTCCAAAAATCTTTTCCCTAGAGATGTTGTTAGCCACAGATACATAGACAACTCTTCCCTGCATAGTACTACGTACAAGTACAGCTGTCTTTCCAAATCTCTGCTTGCCTTTGCTAAACTTTCTCTGTTATTTCTCTGGAAACACTGCTCTGGCAGAATGACACTTGTAGTTTAAAGTGCACTTCTGATGCTCCTCCCCAAGTAGTGGACATGTAGTCATCTGACTGGTGAGCCCTAAGATATTCCAATCCTGCCCATTAACCACATTAACATAACCTAACCCACATTAGGAAATGGGGTATAGGTCCAATGTGGACTGCCATAGTCTAACAACTGGAAAAATCTTTTCTACCAGCACCACCACTATCATGAACTTAGAAAGCTCACATTGTAACAGCACATTGTAACAGCAAAAAGTGCAAGGATGGAGCTGGGAGCTGTCAATTCATCAACACAGGTCTTCAGAAGCATTCCGAAAACTGGAATCCAGCCCTTATTGCTGTAGAGATTGGGCCAGTCTGCTTAAAATATTGATACTCAGCAAGAGCTTCTACTGTCCACATAACCCAAGAGTGAAGTTCTTAGGGCTTTCTCTGGGCTCAGTTCAGAGCTGATCAGAACCTCTTACTGTTTCAACTGTACAGCCTCCACTGTCTCAGAGGACAATGCATCCGTGCTTGGTGTTCTGGTGATCTATCCTCCAACGCCTGACCTGGCAGTCACAGAACTAAGTGTTAACATTCATTTCCAAAGGGAAGCAAAAAAGAAAGTCCAATAGCCAGTTCAGAGAAACCGAGGGGACACAGTTGAATTAACAAATACCAGTACCTGCTGACACAGAGCAAAAGCAGCAGTTTTCCTACGACAATTGCTTTTGTGTCACTGCAAAAACATGCAAGCCAGGCACAAACGCTAGACTTCTGAGAGGTGGTGAAGAGGGATGAGAGGAAATAGCAATTTACCAAAGGAAATATGACTGAAAGACTTGGGATACTAATACAAGCATAAAAGCTTGGTGAATGATCTCCAGTTGTTCATATGCCGCTTTGAATAATCACCCTGCATCCTTAGCAGAGTTATTCTTCATTACTTAGAGCCTAGGAAAAAGCTGGTTTTGGCAGACAGGTAAGCGATACACAGCTCACTCTATAGTGAAGTTTGCCTGCCATCAGTTACAGCTGCAGCAGCAAGGGCAAAAGCTTTCAAATTTGACAAGATCTTTTGAGTCTGCACAATATTGCTCTTCATTTAAGCCATTGTAACTTCTCATTGTAACTTCTCATCCTTCTTCAAGAACTTTGAAAGGTCTCAAGTCCCCCTTACCTGCATGTAGGGAGAGACAGACCAGAGCTCCATAGAGGACATGCACCAAGCACAGCGCACGGATGCAGCATGAGTGTGTCTAGAGCAGTCATGGGGAAAACACCAAGAATAAGGTTATGGTTAAGGCCTTTCTTCAGACTTCTCCATGAAACTTCTCCCTTGGGCCCCCAGCCTATGGAACACTGTCCCATTAGTAAACCACCTGCTCTTTCCTTCAGCCTGAGGAGAATGACTTCTAGAAGTAAAAGTCACATCAAAAAATTAGGAAAGAGGAGGAGAGGGAGACTGGCTCATCAAGCTCACCTGATCTGATTACTGCCCTCACATCAGCTTCTGCCAGCAAAAGAACAGATGAAGTTTACTGGCCACTTAGATGAAATCTACTTAGTACTACACAACATGCTGATAAACTTTTTTTTTTTTAAATCCATGTTGTTGCCCCTTGCATGCCATGTTGCTCCTGTACCAAATTTCATTCCATATTTTCTCCAATGCTCTGGCAGAAGACAAAATCAGTACTGATAAAGATAGTGGACCTGAAAAATAATACAGCAGACAAGGCAGAAAGAGAGAGACCTGGGCTTGTCAGTGTGCACAGCCAATTCAAATAGGAGATGCAGTCATTCCACAAAATGCAGTCAGATACCTTCACCCGCACCATGCAGGGCACATGGATATGGACGAGGATTTAGAAGTTAGAATATCCAGGCACTTAACACTCATTTCTAGTGTCACACGATGACCAAAAGGGATGGCTCTTTTGATCTACAAACTGGAATGAAGAGAATTCACTTCTCATGTGGCAATGCTGTTTGTTCTGTGGTTTACAGATTCCTTAGCGAACTTAAGAAAGCAAACAGAAAGGGGAAAATGTAAACCACTTCTCAGAGATTCATAGAAGTAAATTAAAAAAATAAAACAAAGCCAGCTCTTAGGTGTTGGCTTAAATTTGCTTTGCAGGTTTCTGCACCTTCACAAAAAAATACATATATAAAGGTTTGCAGAGAAAAATTATATGGAAAACTTCTAGTACATAATATCAGCATGTTCAATAGCGAGAGTCTGCATGTGGTTAGGGTGTCTGTCTTTTACAAAGCAATACAAAAACACTATAAAGGATGCAAGAAGCCACAGAAACTACTCCAACAGAGAAAGTATCTTACACTGAGAATCTTAAAGGACTCAGTTGGCTTCATTTCTTACAAAAAATGAGAGGTAAGGCAACTAAAACACACAAATCCCCTCACAGGGAGAGATTATCAATTATTAGAGGCCTCTTTAATCTAGCACAGAACAACCTAACCAACCAGTTGTTGGAACCCAAAGGCAAATGGAAAGCAAGGCACCTTTCACTCCCACACTCTCCTTTCTGGTTTGTTTTAATTTTAAAGTGCCAGAAGCAGTGCATCTTCCTATCTTCAGATCAAGACTAGCTGCTCTTTCTCACTGTTATGCCTAAGAGAAATATATACTATTAACAGATACAATTCGGGAGACTCAGTGAGACAAGAATGCCTGGAATATAGAGGAGGTCAAACTAGATGGCTTTGTCTTTAAACTATGGATATGAAAATCCAGCCCTCAGCAGGTCAGTGAGTTCACAATAAGGTTGGGGAATGGAAAAGAAACATGGGGATTTCAGAGTTTCAGCTGCCCTCAGTATTAACAGCAAATGAGTTCTTAAAAAAAGCCCAAACTTATAAATTACAGTTCGGATGCTTTTTATGTTTTTCTTCAAGATTTCAACTTATCTTTTTTTCTAAACCCAGAGATGTAAATTGTAACAAAAGCTAAAACTCTCTCTCATCACTTGCATTTACAAGCTGTCATCATGAGACATTCTTTTAATTCACTTCTTCTGCAATGACAGAAAATGCATAAACAGAGTTAGTGAAATTCAAGGCTACAAAAAAACATGTGATGGAAAAGACTTTGGAAAAGACACAAAGTTTAGGTGAGACAGTCTAGCTGCTGAAAGTAATACAAGTCACAGCTCAAGCATTTGGGGTTGAGGTATATTTTCCACAAGGATTTTGTCAATAAATAGAACAAGAGGTGGCAGGGATTGTTTGGTGCTCCTCAGGCATTGGTTTGAAGGAGGCAGACGGAAAGGTGTTAGACTGGATAGTTTAAATTCTGATTAAAAACTACTATTTAGAATTTTGGAAAAGCCACTGAGGTAATGCTGTGGTATTAAAATTATTCAGTAATTGTGAGAAGAAATCCAAAGGAACAGTATGCACCAGAAGGGCTTTTTCTTGCTCAGTAATGCACATTATTATCTGGGCACTGGATATAACCCTCCCCCCACAATAAACTGCCTGCAACACAGATGGCAATCATGTCTGAACAGTGTCAAAATAGCAAAGCTGAAAGATTAACAAAATTCAAAAACACTCAAAGGCTTTGCTTTCTCTGCTTACTTCCAGGGGAAATGAGCAAAACTAACCAATTCCTTCTGCACATCCACATCCTCCTAGACTGTTCCACACAATCCCTCTCACAGAAACTCATCTCAGCCAAAGGATAACAAAGAGGTGTTTCACAGACAGATTTCCCTTCTGATGGCTGGGATACAAGTTCTAATTGCCCATCTTAATACACACGTGTGCTCCACACGGACACCACAGCCAAATATGCAGAGCAGGCCACAGACAAGCAAGCTGGTTCATGCCACATCTGCAAAGATCTGTCTAGACAGCAGCCCTCATGCTACCAAGCAAAACTGGTTTGCAGCGCAAGGCAAGACACTGCACACATCGGCCCAGACCATCCAACACACACGTGTTCAACCAACTTCAAGTCTGTTCCCAAAGTCCCCTATGAACATTGAGGAAAATTCCTCCTCTTTCCTCTTCCCCTTATACCAGATCACTTTACAGGGCAAAACGAGATTTCATGTGGTGTAAATGCTCTGAAACTCCACAGTGATTTAGGAATGCCATGTATAACAGCATACTGTTCAGCAGACGGCAGTAATACAGCCCTGAGTAAAAACACAATTCCAAACACATCAGCAATGCCCTACTAGAATAATAAAGAATAGAGATAAGTAAAGCACCAAGACACCAGTTTTTCTTTTTTTGAATACATATATTGCATATGTGATTTTTTTTTTTGGCACCATACAGACCAGACCATGCATTTGGCTTTTCTTTAACAAAAACAACAAAACACATTGATTTCTTGGAGACAAGAGGAACAATTCTTACCCCACAGAGCTCTTGTCAGCTGGGGCATTTAGAACAGTCCAAATCACAGTGAGGAGATGAGGTCCTGCAGGTAAATTCAGCAACATGCTTTCCACAGCAAGAGTCTCACCCTCTGGTTTCACTCGCTAAGCCCTACCCTGGCTTACACCAGCCAGTCTGTCTCCTAAGCATCACATCAGTCTTTACAAACAATCAATAGTCAGGATGATACCAGCCTGCTCTCAGCTTCCTCCTTTCAATCATCATAAGATTTTCTAACTGCAGAAAGCAAGTTAGCTGCTTATCTAAAGTACTCCTCATCCAAAAAATAACTCGCAAAACAGACTTTTAACCTGACAGATGCAGACTTCAACCCATTTTACAGATGGAGGGTCTACTGCTTCATTATTAATTTAAAGACTCTTATGCAGCTTCAGCATACCCAAATCTCTTGCCACTGCTCTTCTTTGTGATTCCATTGTCTGCCAGTATTTCCATTTTGTGGAAAGTATTCTTTTACAAATCTAACCCAAGAATGAGCAGTCGTGGCAATCCAAGTCTTTTTCTAGCAACAGGCTATCTTCTATCTTTCCAGAACTGGTCACCAATATTGCATATTACTGTTAAATCAGCAGTTACACTGATATTTTACCTGTGAAACCACAGATAAGACTTTATACATTTTTCTTAAGGTATTTATTTAGCAACAACCAACAAAAATTCAATGGAAATAATAATATACCCTCCATATTTCTTCTTTTTTTTATGGTTCATTAGTTTCAAGAAAAATTCAGTGGAAACAAGGCAAAGCCTCTAGTAAATGTTTTGGTTTAAAACCACCCCAGCCCCCACCCCTTTAACCAAAAGTCACATCTTAAACCATGGAATAAATGAGTGTGTTTGAAAGTTCGTGGTGCAAAACAGAGGGGGAAGGCAAAACCTCCTCAGATTAGTCAAAACCAGAGATATGCCACTCTATACATGAAGATAGTCAACTCCCCCCCCTTTTCGTCTCTGCTTCCATACACCCTGCAACAGAATCAATATATAAAGAACATCAGCAGCAGCTTTATGAAAGGCAATGATCCTTTTTGACAACAGTCAGTGATAAGATCGTTGATTCTCTATCCTTAAATTACATCATAGCTGTGTAAAATACGCAGTGACATCCAGAACGTGAACTCTTCACATCCGCTGTCGATACCTCAGCAAGATCCAGACTGCTGCTGCAGCAAGCGCCAGGCCTGGCACAAGAACTGCTGCTAGAGGAAGCCCACCTGATTCTCCATCACCTTGGTGACCTACAGGGCCATTTTGTGGCTGCAACTACAAGGAAAAAAAAAAAGTATTTGCATCAGAGCTCATCACAGGACAACCTGTGTTAGGAACAGGTGGTTCTGTAAGGATGTGCAAGAGGGTTTCCTGAGGTATCTGTACACTCCACACACAGAAGTGTTGGAATGCCTTTGGATGGGCTGAGCTTTAGGACAGGGTACTTATTTACTACCAGGCACCCTCATGCTCCTTTCCCACTTTGTGAACTAGGGCTGTAACAGCTGAAGCAGAGGACATCTCATACAGAAGAAGCAATGACACACAGAGATCCAGTCACCCCTTGATGCACTTTCCAGTGCACTATTTCCTGGTGTCTTTAACAAGAAAAGGGCATAACTAATTCTCTCTGTTTTTCTTACTTGCCCTGTACACTTGTCCAGGAGATTTACCCCTTTAATTAAGGGAGTAGAAAAAAGGCCTCAACCCACCTTTCCCCACTACCATGCTTCAGGCTGACAGGATTTCCCTTGTCAACTTCAAAGCTAGCCAGGAATGTTCAAATGACAACAGTGGGTTAAGAATTCCTATCCTCCTATATCCAGAATGGTGCCAGTGTATTTAAACTACAGCAGGCCACATTTGTTTCTTTGTAGTGGGCTGCACATGCATTTCGACCCTAACATGAGTGATGGTGTCTGAAACAACAGAAGAGTTTTGTCTCCAGCAAGATTTTGACCTCTGAAACAAAACTGGAGAACTTGAGAATCTGTCTTCACAGACAAACCTTTGCCTCTGAGAAAGGAGAGCTGTGAAAAAACACACTATACTGCAGTAAAACAAGGACCTAGGGACCTCCCCAAACTCCCCTCTTCCCTGGTAACTGTTACAAACAGGCAAGGCATGGATGATTACAGTTGCAGTCAAGTAGAGAAGGGCACAGTTCAAACAAAATCTTTATATGCAAAATTCATACTGAGCATCTGAACATGGTGTTTTTCTGCTTCGTGAAATACAGAGCTACCAATCATAGAGACCAGCCTAAACTGTGCCAGAAATGACCCTAAGAAGCAGGTAAAACATACCCTGCGCTGAATTCTCAGAGACACATCACAGCCAGCATTCCTGAACAGCTCCACAGCATCCTTGTGCCGCAAGTCCTTCAAGTCTCTGCCATTGACCTAGCAAAAAAAGAAAAGGATGAACAGCTGCTGGGGAGCAAAAAACACTTTTGCAATGATGCAGGAAGGACAGGAGACAAAAATCTTCCTCTTTCACAAAATTCTGCATTTGGGGTATGATGATATAATCAGCAAGATTCACCCATTCGTCCTACAGATGTTTATGTTGAGAGGTAGCATGAGAAACTCCAAGACAAAACATGGAGGTACTGAAAAAAACTACCTTGAAGTAAAATCAGATTATGGCAGTTGTCATTAGCAGCTTCTTATGCTGTTGCTTTACTGGAAACAAATCAAAGGTGTAATTCTGACAGCTAATGAAAATAAAAAGCAGCTACAGCAAAATTATTATTATGCAGCTCTTTCCCACATTGTTCCCTCTACTTGGTCTACCTTTAAAACCTTTGTGGTTGAAAGTGTGTTGTAAACATACATTTAAAAGCATACTGATGGAACATAACGAAACAAAAAAAATACATATTGGCACACACTTGAAAGTGTTAGAATTTTTCTTAATTTAAAACCGTATCTCACAGCAAAAGTTTTTATAACCTACTTGATTTCATCTACTAACTGATTAAATTTCTCCTAATTTTTATTTTTCACCCTCATTATCCCTAATTGCATCCCTTGACATTATATCCAGTGCCTCCCTTCTCTTCATATTTAGACTCCCCAAATACAAGTACATAAATATTAAACTGTCAAGAAAAGCTAGGATAATACTTAGTATAATTTTCTGGATCAATAAGAGGCTCCAACTAGTGCAAGGCATTCTACAGAGTCTAAAAAGATTTCATGTGGAATGCAATAAGCAAGTATAAAATTAAATTAAGAAGTATTAAAAGTGTATCATACCAGGAAAGGCTCCCTCTTCAGTCAGCACTTTGTAAAGAATATTGTTGTGTATGATTTCCAACTGCCTGAAGAACAAGGGGGACTGAACCTCAGTCACTTTAAAACATTTTCTAAAAGAAGAAGCAGTCTGTAGTATTCCCAATGAGCTGCAATGAATGGTTTTATGGCCTGGAAGTTCTATAGCCTAAAAATCTCCCTGAGAACAAGGATCAGAAATCACTGACTACTGGCCAAAAAATGGAAACTCAGAGGTGGGAGACTGACTTCTTTATTTATATGTATGTAAATCATGATAAATTGTAGGCAAGAGAAGGTCTGATGGGTTCTAAAACCTTAGGGAGCAAGTTACAGAGCACCAAGAAGAACTTCTGAGACAAGTCAAGAAGGCAGAAGAGACAGACACGTGTAGAGACACCCATATCACTGGTGCTCAAAGCTGTCCCCAGGCCCCCCTAGATAGCTCCTTCCCTGGAGTCTGCCCAGCATCATCTACTTGCATTCACCACATCCTGCTTCTCTGTGTACTGTGATGGCAAACCTGCATCTCGTATCACATCACTGATCACAGCACATCAAGAGCACACTGGGCGACAGAAGAGAGGGCTTACCGCTAAAATTTTATCTCCTTCTTGTAACCGGCCATCAAGGTAAGCTGCCCCATCCTTTTTGATCCGGCTGACATAGATGCTGCTGTCATTGGACATGTACTGCTGATCTGTCCCACCAACAATGTTGAAGCCCAGCCCTAAGGTAAGCCAGACAGAAAGCTGATGAGAAAAAGCTCAAAGCTTCACATATAATTACTGTCGCTGGGGTCCACAGCCTCCCACGTTGTCCTGTTTTCTACACAATACTGAAAGTCACAACACAGCTATCTGCATTGCTCTTTCCAACCACTGTCTAGAAAAGTTATTCCCAAGAAATGCATCTTGATAGCACAGGAGAGACCCTGAATGCCTGAGGGCCCAGATGCTTCATTCCAAAAAGCATCTACGACCTGCTTTCAGGTGGGTGGTGGAGAATACTGAGGGACATGCCATAATTT
>NW_009952265.1:490790-493359 GCF_000747805.2 Chaetura pelagica | reverse complement strand
CAGGAATACGCCTCTTCAGCACAGCATGAAAGGAAGGGAAAGCATTCTCCATTTCACAGAAGGCTATAGTAAATCATTACCTTTGAGCAACAAGAAATCATGCCTGACAAGCATTTTGTGAGCTGGGAAACAGAGTTAGGAAAGGCAAAGAGCACCAGACCTTGTCTGCAGATGAAGAAACAGGCTGTGCGACCATACCCACTCGAGGGCACCTAGAACTAGAAGGCTCCCCTTCCACATCTAAGTAGCTGGAACTGGCATCCTTCACCTCCAAGAATTAGGTTAGCTCAGATGAAGCTACTTCAAATTGTATGCAACCACTTTGTTCTAAGAATTCAAAACATGACAGGAAACAAAGTTCTCGGACTTAAAGCAAAACAAAAAGGAGTGCACATACATTAACCAGAAGTGATGTCCACATTTTTGTTATGTATTGCTCTGTGGAGTAAGCCTTGATTACAGACCTTTAGCTGGAACCAGATGCTGGATTGAAGTGCAGCTAAAGATTAAGACCTTGTTTCATTGAAATCCAGAAGAACAAATTTAGTTCAAAATCTGGAAAACCACCTGTTAAGAGAGCATGTTTGTGACTGCACATTCCCCAAGAAGAGGCTTGCAATGAAAAAAGAAAGAAAAGTCAAGTAAAAAAGAAAAATGTTAAAAAAAACAAACCCTCAACAAATGCACAAAGTAAATGGAGGAAAAAAAACTTTTCTTTTTTTTTTTCTGACATAAAACAGTCATTCAACACCTATTATCAGGAACAGGTGAGGGCAAATTCTTCCCATGTTCAGTCAGGCTGATCTATTTATTTTCTCTTTCTTTCAGACTTTCTCTCAAAGGTGGAACTAAAAGCATTGAGAAGGAGAGTTGCAAATGAAAGTAAAACCACCCTGTGTCTGCTAGGAAGCAGCATTTTACATCAGTCATAGATCAAAGGATGTACAAGATGAGTTACGCTATTTTAAATGTACATCTATGGCTGGGAAGAATATTAACATCAATCTTGCCACACCTTTTTTTTTTTTCCTCCCCTTCCTGGCAGCTACAGACAAATGAGAAAGAAAATGGAAGCAGCAGCAGATTGAAGAAACACTGACGTTTCAGCTAGACTAATATCTATTCCAAGAGGGGACAGTTGTGTGCAATAACACAGCCTTCAATGGGAATTAAAAAAATATAAAAATCCACAAAACTAAAAATTATTTCCTGTGAAGCCAATAACCTGGGAACAGGGGAATCAATATTACAGAAAGTATAAGGTTTAATCAACATTTATTAGAAAGCCAGAAAGAAGGAATCAGAGGTTTACAGTACATTTAGTCTCTCCCACATACATAAAAACCCTAAACATATATATGTCTGCAAGTGTGGGTGCATGTCTGTGTATATATATATATGTGTGTGTGTGAAAAAAGTATACCTTTCTCAAGTTCTCCCCCACCGGAAAAATAATCATATCAGCAGGGGCAACGTGATCTTTGTGACAAAAAGAGGCAGCAGCTCATGTTAGACAAAGTTAAGTATTCACAGGGCTTTTTCAGTGTCCTTTCCAGCACTTAAATTTCCACTCAGGCTAAAAATATCTTCCCTACCATTCCTTGAGCTCTCTGCTATTCTCCCCTTCCAGCTCATGCAGCCATAGACAGAGACACTGCACTAAGGAGAAAAGGAGCAAGGGGAAGAAGAGCACATGGCACTGAATCTCTTGTCTACAAAGGACGAGGAGTGGAACAGCAGAGCTTTAAAAGCAGACTCTGGGCTAAACTTCTGACCTTCCCTGAGGCCACAGACCTCCCTATGCCTCAACTATCCCCAAACCATAAGAAGTCAGTAAAAAAAAAACCCCAAAGATTAAAAAAAACCAACCTCAAACGACCCAAACAAAAAATCCATGATTGGCAGGATTAGAAAAAGAGAGATGAAATAATACTGTAAATTGAACTGGTGAAGTTATTTAGTCTTCCATAAAACCAGATTTTCGGGCTAATTTCAGCCCAGTACTTTAGAAATAAATTTGAAAAAGAGACTATACACACATTGCTTTGCCACCACCTCAGCAAACTTTTGCCAGAGCTGCTTAGCATCAGACCTACTTCTAAAAAGTTGCTGCCAAAACTCTGATTAGAAGTATTATGGGATTAGAAATATTATTATGGCTTTACAGATAACAGCATTCTGTTCCGCAGGAACAAATGACAATTCAGATGGTAAATGCACCGAGGTTGTAAGGGGCTGTAGGATCTTCAAATCAAGTGACCTAATCAGAAACCCAACTGAAAATTCCCAGCCCACCTTAATGAGGGGACCAGTGCTGCTCGTGGTAGCAAGATTTAAACTGCTGTGGCCACGTTCAAGACTGCTCAGCTCTGCCCTTCAACATCCCCCTCCCCCGTGCCAGGGGCTGCGGGCCGGCAGGGGCACAGGCCGGCAGGGGCACAGGCCGTGCAGCCCAGCCCAGGCCGGCAGGGGCACGGGCCGGCAGGGGCACGGGCCGTGCAGCCCAGCCCAGGCCGCTGCCCTCCCTCGCCGCCCCAGCATGGAGCGCCGCGGCGGCGGGGCCGGGGAC
>NW_009952265.1:482269-490457 GCF_000747805.2 Chaetura pelagica | reverse complement strand
GCCCGCCGCGCTGCCGTTCATGCTGCGGCCTCGGGCTGCGCTCGCCTCCCGGGGCCGCCGCTCGCGTCGCCTCGGCCGCCGCCGCGGAGCGCTGGGAGTTGTAGTCCGGGGCCTGCCGGGGCCTCAGCACAGCGCCCTGCCCTGCAGCCGTAGCCTGAGATCCAGAGCTCCACCTGTGCCGGCCACCGCTGCTGGGGACCTAAGGACGACCCACGGAAGGTGCTTGGTTTGAGGGTGAGGGAATTCTCCTCAAAACCCTACACAACAGGCAGGTCCCTAGTAAGAAAAGGCCAAGTAGTTCAACTTTCGTCTACCACTTGAACCTGGGACTGCTGTATCTGCAGGAGTCTCTGAGCCAATAGATTATTGGGGGAAAGACAGCAAGGCAAATTTAATCCCGTTTATTTCCTTATTAAACTTTATCCTTACCTGTTTCAGCACATGCTGCAAGTGTGGCAACACAGACAACAACAGGGAACAATGATCAGGCCGCGGTTCAACTCAGCCACGCAGCTGCTTGGCAGGTTTAGGACAGACATGTCCACACACTGCAGGAACTTTTCAGATGAAAATGGTGCTCTGGTCTTCAGTGTTACACTACAGATCTGCTTGTTCAGTATTGCAGTATGGTTAACAAATATTTTTTACTGCATTCATTCCAAGATCACCTGCATTTTTGGATTCCTGAATTTAATGGAGAGAAGCAGCCTGGGTGCTGGATCTCTGGGTTAGAGGAAGAGTGTGCCCCATGCCTTAATGCTACAGCATTAATGCTTAGTGCCAAGCTGGGTGTCAGAACACCTGCCTCAGAGGTGGGAGACAGGCATTCAAGGCCAAATTACACCTGCAATGACAAGCAAAACCATGAGCTATCTATATCACAGGAGGCTTCTTAAACCACTAAGCAGTCCAGTTTCAGTCCAGTCGCCACAGTATTGTTGTCCTGGATTAAGAACACTGGAAAGCAAAACTTGCATGATGGCCATCAATTATTTTCCTCCAAACTCAGGTTCTGCTAATACAGCACTTGGCAAACTACTTGAAGATACATTCTGTTCCTTAGCAGCAGTTCTAATGTATTTTAGAGATGACAGGCTTGGCTTAGAACAAAAATGGTTTTCTCTTGATCTCAGATAACTGCAATATTAAAACTTTTTTAGCCAGGAAGAGATTGTTTGCGTAAATCATTACTCCTTGGCAGCTCCAGGCTTCACCAAACAACTGCTGGCCTCCTACATGTTAACAGCTACCATTAATACCTTTCTGCACTGGCACAGATCATTTCATGTGTCTTCACAGTCAGACACTTCCTTCCAGCACCGTTTCACATACTAGACTGACCCACATCTCTTGGGACATGGTGCAGCAGCAGGAGCTGCTAGGAGGAAAATGAAGGGAGGGAAACCAGAAAGATTAGGATTGAATTTAGACTTACACCTTCACATCACAACATAGTAGTGGAACATTTCTAACAAACCACTAGAAGTATCAAGATATTTGTGCTATGGTGAAATCAGAAACAACATTTTCACAGAGAAAAACCTTTTTGAGGGAGCCCACACATTTTATAAAACAAAGACTAGATTTGTTGGGATGTGTGTTTGTCTTTCTCACGTCCTAAGCAGAAACAGAAGAAAAGCATACGGAAATACTCCTGTCCAAAGCTTGCTGAAAGTTGCCTCTAAATTAAGTCATGCATTTTTAGATCGATCTTCAACCACAGAGGAAAATGGAAACTAAAGCATTTTATTGCTTAGTCTCTTCCAAAACTGCATTTGCAAGTGAGCTTTCTAGCATAAATTGTGCTTGCTTAACACCTGTTTCTTCAGTATGCAGGTCTGTAAATAAGAACTCTCTCAGTGTTTCCCTGTTCTCAGCATAAATCTTTCCCTGGCAATTTATGGTATACTACCAATCAACAACAGCAGGCTATCACAGCCTGACATTTCTATCACTGCATTTAAAAAACAAAATAAAAGAAGTCTGCTGGTACTTACCAGTTGTGCATAGCTGAGGTGCTGGGTGTAGTACACATCCCCCTGGTCTGTCACATATCCCTTGCTATTGACACCTGAATTACAATTGTTATTTCTCTGAGGAATCCACCCACACACAAACAAACAAACAACCCCCCAAAACAAACAAAAAAACAAACAAACAAACAAACAAAAGCAAAAAAAACCCACCAAATGTCTCTGGTTATAAGCAATTAATTTGGGGTGTTAGTCAATGGGCAGTTATCTTGACATAAACATGGGACTAATTTTCATCTAATCAAAACCATCCATGTTGCATCAAGACAGGAAGTGCAGCCTGCTGAATAATGTGTTCCCTCTTTTCCCCAGACAAATCTAGATAACAATTTAAAGACCCATTTGCTTTAGACAAAATGCCATGAAGAAATGTGAATCATATCCTTTGTATTTCACATCCAATCATAATGTAACCAGCTCTTTTGGGATGAAGAACACAATAATTTAAGAAAAATGAACAGGAAACTGTGTATTCTAAAAACGTAAGTATCACACCTGGGAGGCAGCAAAAGTTCACCATCATTAGCTGTAGATTCACCAACATCTTCCCAAATGTTGCAAGTGTTGGGGTCCTTATCCTGCATTTATAGAATGTTTGCTAAAAATGTGGTCTTCACTTTTCAAGTACAAAGAATTTTTTTGGTAGTGGACAAGTTACTCCAGAAACACCTGTCCTTTAAAATAAAGTTTTCACTGTAAATCTGGACTACAGACTCCTCTTTATGTTGATGTGGTTGAAAGATCTACTCACTGGTATAACAGAAATAATAAAAATAAAACTTACAGAGTGTTATTTCCACATCCTTCGTAATTTTTTATACTTTTTCCAAAGTTCTATCTCCTGTTAAAAAATGAAACATACAGTGCTTCTGTGTGGCACACTGTAGAGCTGCAAGGACATTTAGCTGGCAAGAGAGACAACTAGGGAAAGGGCCCTGCTGGACCTGCTGCTTGTTAACAGAGAAGGCCTTGTGGGGAATGTAAAGGCTGGAGTTCGTCTTGGGCGGAGCGATCACGAAATGATAGAGTTCTCAATTCTTTAAGAAGCAAAGGGGGGAACCAGCAGAACTGCCACCTTGGCCTTCCGAGAGGCAGACTTCGGCCTGTTTCAGAGCATGATTGAGAGTGTCCCTTGGGAAACCGTCCTGAAGGGCAAAGGAGCCCAGGAAGGCTGGTCATATTCAAGGAGGAACTCTTACAGGCACAGGAGAAGGCCGTCCCCAGGTCCTGAAAGAGGAGCTGACAGGAAAGAAAACCAGCCTGGCTAAATAGAGAGCTTTTGGCTGGACCTCAGGAACCAAAGGAAAGTTTACAGCCTTTGGAAAAGGGGGTTGGCAACCTATGAAGAATGCCAGGATGTAGTGAAGCTATGCAGAGGGAAAATTAGAAGGGCCAAGGCTCAAGCAGAACTCAACTGAGCCACTGCAGTTAAAAATAATGAGGATTTTTCGGTGTATGAATAGAAAAAGGAAGGCTAGGGCAAGTGTAGGCGTAGTGATGAATGAGGTGCGCGCCCTAGTGGTGGAAGACACAAAGAAGGCGGAGTTTCTGAATGCCTTCGTTGCTTCAGCCTGCACCTCCTACAGCAGTCCCTCATGAATCCCAGACCCTGGAGGCAAGGGAAAAGGTCTGGAGAGAGGAAGACTTTCTCTCAGTAGAGGAGGACTAGGTTCGAGTCTGCCTTGCCAAACTGGACATCCATTAGTCCATGGGCCCTGATGGGGATGCACCCATGAGTGCTGATAGGGCTGGCTGATGTTATTGCTGGGCCACTCTCCGTCATCTTTGAAAGGTCATGGAGAACACGAGAGGTCCCCGAGGACTGGGGGAAGGTCAATATCACTCCAGTCTTCAAAAAGAGCAAGAAGGACCCAAGGAGCTACAGGCTGATTAGTCTCACCTCTGCCCCTGGGAAGGTGATGGAGTGATTTGTTCTGGGTGTCATCTTGAAACACACTGAAGAACAGGAAGTTATTTGAAGTGCTCCAAGGGTGAAACATGCTTGACCAACCTGCTAGCCTTCTGTGATGACATAACTGGTTGGGTAGATGAGGGGAGAGCAGTGGATGTCATCTACCTTGACTTCAGCAAGGTTTTTGACACAGTCTCCCATAACATCCTCATTAGGAAACTCAGGAATCTAGGGCTAGATGAGTGAACAGTGAAGTGGATTGAGAGCTGGCAGTGTGACAGAACTCAGAGCATTGTGATCAATGGCGCAGGGTCAAATTGGAGGCCTGTAACCTGTGGTGTCCCCCAGGGGTCAATATGCAGTCCAATCTTGTTCAACATATTCATCAGTGACCTGGACTGGGGGACAGAGTGTATCCTCAGTAAGTTCACTGATAATACCAAACTGGGAGGGGTGATGACACTCCAGAGGGCTGTGCTGCCATCCAGTGTGTGACCTGGACAGACTGGACAGCTGGCCAGAGAAGAACCTAATGAGGTTCAAGAAGGGGAAGTTTAGGGTCCTGCACCTGGGAAGGAAGAACCCCATGCACCAATAGAGGTTAGGGGTGGATCTGCTGGAAAGATGTTCTGAGGAGAAGGATCTGAAAGTCCTGGTAGACAGTAAATTATCCATGAGCCAGCAATGTGCCCTTGCTGCCAAGAGGACCAATGGAAACCTGGGTTGCATAAGGAAGAGTGTGGCCAGTAGGTCAAGATAGGTCATTCTCCTCCTCTACTCTTCCCTGGCAAGGCCATATCTGGAGAACTGTGGTCAGCTCTGGGCTCCCCAGTTCAAGAGAGACAGGGAACTATTAGAGAGAGTCCAGCGGAGGGCAACAAAGATGACAGGGGGGTTGGAGCATCTCTCTTATTAGAAAGGCTGAGAGAGCTGGGACTGTTTAGCCTGGAGAAGAGAAGGCTGAGAGGAGACCTTATTAATGCCTATAAGTATCTAAAGGGTGGGTGCAAGGAGGATGGAGCCAGACTCTTTTCAGTAGTTCCCAGTGACAGGATAAGGGGCAGTTGGAACAGAGAAAGTTCCATTTAAATATGAGAAAAAACTTCTTTATGGTGAGTGTGACAGAGCACTGAAACAGGTTGCCCAGAGATGTTGTGGAGTCCCCTCTTCTGGAGATGTTTAAGACCTCCTGGATGCAGGATTGTTGATTTCAGACCTCCTGAATAATGTGCTCTAGGTGAACCTGCTATATCAGGGGAGTTGGACTAGATGATCTCTAGAGGCCCCTTCCAACTCTAACTAATCTGTGATTCAGTAATAGCTTAAGAAGTAATAATAAAGTAGACAAAAATATCCCCTCAGACTGTTAGATAAAACATCTATCAATACTGTAGGAATTCGGGGGGGGGGGAGTCTTGCAGAACAGTGTCAAATATTTTAGAAATCCAGTTAACTTGTGCAACCTCACCGACAGCTCCTCTTAGCGACAACAAAATACATTGCACTTCTTAGAAGAACCCAGCAGTCAAGGCACTGGAAAGTTTCCAGAAATGAAAGACAATCTGTTCTTGTGAAGTGTCTGTGCTGACGGTTCAGAAATGTAATGCTTACTGGCATGATCTGGATAATACTTCTCAACTGTCTCACAAAAGGATGACCCTGTTCTCTGTGATCTGTCTCCCACCTGCAGGACTACTCCCTGGAAACAGAAGGCTTATACCACAGACACCTGCATCTCACTGCAATACCTGTTTCTTGCTTACCTGTGCATCACAGATGTGAATGAAATGAAGACTATAAAAGCAATTTATTTTTTTTCTCTTCATTTTTTAATGAATGACAGAAGTAAAATGTTCATAAACATCTCTCCCCCTGAATTGGAGAAAACATTAAATGGAGTAAATCGGAGCAAATTATTTATTTATACCTGTTCTACAATGTTCGCATTTGTAAACTGTTGGCATGAAAAAGGTGTACCTACAGTTTTCCTAACTAGTTCAGTTTAAGAGCTCAAGGTGCAAAGGAAAAAAAACCAACAACAACAACTGCATGCCTTACTGCCTGCATTTATTAACTTGAAATAATCAAGGATAACATTTACTCTGCATGTAATGATATTACATGGGATTAGAACTATTAGATAGAATATGTTGAATATTAGAACTATTAGATAGAATGTGTTGAATTATTTTGATGAATTATCAGCTGGGTCTGCTCACAGATCTCCCCAGGAGCATCCAAAGCTAATGCTTGTTGGTCTTTGGCAAGTGCTTAGTAGTGGAATTTGATTCACAAGCAGGTATTCTTCTTTAGGACCTGCTGGCCTTTCCACTATTTGAAATAATTAACTTCTTCTGCAGAATTGGGCCTTTTTCCTCCTAAGACATCCGAGTATTTCCCACTGATAATACTTGGCAAGGGTTATTCCAAGGACACAGACAAAAAGGCTAAATACTATTATTCCTGGTTTTGCACTGTGAAAAATCATCCTGGCTGGAGGGGGTCCACTGTCAACACTCCCTCCAAATCCATTCCATTCACAATATGGAGGAGCCCAGCCATACCTGCAGTGACAGTTCTTACGATTGTTACACGCTCCTCTGTGATGACACATTGTCAGGTTACAGTCGTAGTTCAACAGTGACATGCTGGTACATGTCCTGTTGATACAAAGCTTATCAATACCACATGGTGTGCCATCTTCCACTGCCCCCACATCAGCTCTCGGCATCCCTGAGTGATAATCAAGACCCCAACACTTCTTACCTCCAACAGGCGTTTGGACCACTGTTACATGGTTCTGCAAGAAAGGCAGTTTGTCTAAGTTTTCACACTGGATCCTACCACATAAGATATTCTCAATGCTGCATTTTTTAAAATGGGTGTTGTTCTGAATACCACAATTCCCAATCCGGTCCCCTCGAGTGTTCACTGCTTTGAAGCATTCTGCAGGAGCGGCCCTGGCTTGCTTGCCAAAGAGATGCTGGCACTGTTTATTGTGGGAAGGACATTTTCCTCGATAGCAATAAGCACCATCTTTGCAAGGGGTTCCATCTTGTACGTACACATCTGGTGGGCACCAAGGGGAAGTCCCATTGCAATACTCTGGCAGGTCACAGTCATTAGTTCCTGCTCTGCAGAGCGTACCTGCTGCAAGGAGCTGACAACTCTGGCAGCATTTTCCAGAAGCACAGACTGAACCTGCAGTAAGCTTACAGTTTGGCTGACAACAAGGATCTTTTCTGCAGTTTGATTCTGAACCACAGTCACATTGCTCTCCACTTTCTACTATCTTATTCCCACAGTATTCACGCTTGATGGTGTAGGAAGTACCAGGTGCTGGTGGTTGATGAATGCAGATGGCAGCATGTCCAAGGTCAAAGTAATCTTTGTAACTGCAGTCACTGAATGCATCTGTGTCAACATTGCTTTTGTACATAATGCATTTCTTCCGTCTGCATTTACAGCCCCATCCATCATGGCGCATCCCAAGAGTATGGCCCAGCTCGTGGACAAAGGTGGTAATAAATGAGGACAACTTCCCTTCAGTGAAAGAAGCAACTGCTGATGACCACTGGTTATCACACATGGACCCTAGAAATGCCAACCCCAGGCTCCTTCCAAAGCTCTGAAATGTAAACAAGTGAGCAGTGTCATGGCGCACCCGTGTAGACAGGTCTGACTTGCGCCAGTTGTTAAAATCATCCAGTGCCTTGCTGATAGAGTCGGTAACGTTTATAAGGTTGCTTTTGGTCCAGATCTCCAATCCCACAAGAAACAGACGAATAGAAAGCTGCTGGTACAGAGAGTCTCCAATGTTGATGACTTCTATGACTTGCCTCAAGACTTCGGAGTCGTTCCTGCCCGACTTCACAAACCACACATTGTCAACGACCACTACTAACTTCACATACCTGATGTGTCTCCACCAGTCCTTCAGCATCTCCTCCTCCGCCACCTGGGGGGCCCAGAGCCAGGGCAGCAAAGCCTTTTGGCGCTCCATCTCCTCCGGGGTCAGCCCGCAGGTCGGGCTCCCAGGGCCGCTGGGCTCCTCCATGCGGTACAGCGTGTGCTGGAAGGCCAGGTCGCCAGGGACGGGCTTGATCTCATACATGCCACCGTCCACCCAGAGGACGCCGTGGAGGCCCCGGCCGCAGGCACTGAGGGCCACCAGGGAGCCCGGGCTCCCCTGCACCTCGCCCTGGTAGAAGCAGCTTTCCTGAACGAAGGGGTGCTCCTCCCG
>NW_009952265.1:464172-481078 GCF_000747805.2 Chaetura pelagica | reverse complement strand
GGCGCAGCACCCAGGGCCGCCCGTCGACCTCCAGCCAGTAGGAGACGGTTGGGGGGCTGGTGTCAGCCCGGGGGCTCAGCTGCCGTGGGACGGTCACCCAGGTGGCGGCGACACGCAGGTCCCCGGGCAGGTCCCCTGCAGCGCTGGGACGCCCTGCCAAGCCCAGCAGCACCAGCAGCCCCAGCAGTGCCCCCATCGCCGCTGCTTCGGGAGGGCAAGGAGCGCAGAAGGGCCCTGCCAGCGGGAACCGGCCCGAGGCCTCCAACTGCCCCCAGGTCTCCAACAGTCCGAATGGCTCCAACTGCCCCACGGCCCCCAACACCCCCCAGCCTGGAGGGCTGCAGCAGGAGGGGCAGCACCGCAGCCCCCTTCACCTCCTCTCTGTGGAAATGGCCCCCTGCTGCCTGGGGGTACGTGTCGGAAGGCTGCAAGGACACCTTGAGACATGCTCTGCAAGCTTGTAGGGAGGCTCTTGTGGGGAGGAACGCGCAAATTAGCCCAGATCAAGCACATTCCCAGCTTCTTATAGCATTCCCTTTGAAAATAATAGGTGTCTCTGAGCAGACACAGCAAGGAGGGGCCCTGGCTCAGCTTCACACTCCTTGCCACGGATGTGTTGAGCAAAGGGATCATTTGGTTACACCACAGGGGGGAAAATCTGTTTTAAGAGCTCAAAGGCTGGGTTTTGCTTTGTTCACGTTTTAAAATAAAGGATAATTTTTGAGTGGAGATAAGATTCAGCTCAAAAGAACATTTGGGAAAGCCTATGGTTTGAAATGAAAAAATACAGAAATACTGGTCTCCTAGTAACTAGTTGGTTACTAGGACATAGAATCACAGAATGGTTGAAGTTGGACAGGACCTTAAAGACCATCAGGTTCCACCCTCCCTGCCACAATCAGGGACACCTCACACTAGACCAGGCTGCACAAGGCCTCGTCCAACCTGGCCTTGAACACCTCCAGGGAGAGGTAATCAACAGCCTCCCCTAGGCAACCTATCCAGCACCTTATTACTCTCATAGTGAAGAATTTCTTCCTGACGTCTAACCTAAAACTCCCCTCTCTCAGTTTAAAACCATAACCCCTTAACCTATCACTACTCTCTCTGATGAAAAGCCCCTCCCCAGCTTTCCTGTAGCCCCTTCAGGTACTGCAAGGCCTCTATAAGGTCTCCCCAGAGCCTTCTCTTCTCCAGGCTGAACAGCCCCAACTCCCTCAGCCTGTCCTCACAGCAGAGGTGCTCCAGCCCTTTGATCATCTTCATGCCCCTTCTCTGGACCCTCTCCAACAACTCCATGTCTTGCCTGTGCTGAGGGCACCAGAACTGTACACAGTATTCCAGGTGAGGTCTCACCAGAGCAGAGCAGAGGGGTAGAATCACCTCCCTGGCCCTGCTGGCCACACTTCTTTTGATGCAGCCCAGGATGTGTTTGGCTCTCTGGGCTCCAGCACACACTGGTGGCTCATGTTGAGCTTCTCATCAACTACCACCCTCAAGTCCTTCTCCTCAGGACTGCTTTCTAGCCTGTATTTGTGCCTGGGGTTGTGCTGACCCAAGTGCAGGACCCTGCACTTGGCCTTGATGAACTTCCTGAGGCTGGCACTGGCCCACCTCTCCAGCCTGTCAAGGTCCCTCTGGATGGCATCCCTTCCCTCTAGGGTGTCAACCACACCACACAGCTTGGTATCAACAACAAACTTGCTGAGGATAGACTCAGTCTCACTGTCCATGTCTCCACAAAGGTGTTTAACAGCCCTGGTCCCAGTACTGACCCTAAGGAACACTATTCCTCACTTACCTCCACTTGGACACTGAGCCATTGACCACAACTCTCTGGGTGCAGCCATCCAGCCAATTATTTATCCACCGAGTGATCCATCTGTCAAATCTGTGTCTTGTCAGTTTGGAGACCAGGATATCGTGTGGGACAGTGTCTAATGCTCTGCACAAATCCAGGTAGGTGACGTCAGTTGCTCTGCCACCATCCACCATCTCTGTAGCCTTGCCATAGAAAGCCACCAAATAGTTCAGGCATGATTTGCCCTTAGTGAAGCCATGTTGGTTGTCACAAATCACCTCCTTATTTTCCATGTGCCTTAGAAGATTTTCCAAGAGGATCTGTTCCATGATCTTGCCAGGCACAGAGGTGAGACTGACCAGCCTGCAGCTAGACTGGTCTTCCTTTTTCCACTTTTTAAAAACAGGGACTATGTTACCTTGGTAACTAAATAATCACACTTCTTGGTGCCCTTTCTTAGCATGTGCCTTATGATAGCTACCACAGCTATACTTACACCAAGGGAAAAAATGGTAAAACCAGCAAGGAATTCACTTCCACTACATTTAGCAGTATAAAGGGAAACTAATGGCACCAAGTATAAAAGCGTAAAGCCTGTCTATGCCACAGCTGCTACATACCTACAGCAATCTGCCTTAATTACAAACTGATCGCTGATGCAAGAGACATTTTCCCATATCATGGCCTTTCTAAAGCTTTGTGCTGGCAGAGCACTGGGAAGAAAGAGCTTACAGGTACATCTACCACTTGGCTGCCATCCCAGCTCCATCAAGACACAGCTATAAGACAGTGATTTGGATTGGGGTAAGACAGGATGTCCTGTGCAGCACAGATGCACACTGGGGTTTTGGCACGTAGTGCTGGGATTTCACATAGCCACAGCTGTTATCTTTCAGGAACTCTTCACAACTTTATTTTCAGCACTGAAAGCACGTCTGGGCTGAAGTCAAACCTGCTATGGCTCTTACCTTTCTCAGATGCAGGAGATGCATCCTACCACCACACCATCTCCACCTCTGGGATCCTGCCTTTTGGCACCAGCTTCTGGTTGCTGAGTATCAGGCTGGCATGGGCTGTAACACTTACTGTTCCAAACTGCCCAAGACAGGCAGTGCTCTCAGGAGGCTAAGCAGTGAGAGAAGATGGCAGAGTACTCAGAGTCTCCCTCTACTGCCTCCTGCCCCAGGGTCCTGAGTGGGCTGGTACCCTAAGCTGGGCACATGACAGACCTAACCAAAAGCTGTGGAGGTTACCAACAGTTGTCAAAGGGGCTTCAGATTCTGTGAACTGGCACCTTGCTCGTTTATTGTGTGGGCAGCATTAATAGTATACAGGTTGTAAAACAGTACCTCAGATTAAAGGGATGAAAACAGGAGGATGCCTGCTTCTATTAGAATCTTTCTAAAAATGATTGACCTTACAGTAGAGCAGGGAAAAAAGATCACAGCGATCCATAGCTACTTCAACAGCAGAAGCATTTGTTTGGCAGGTGTAACTGGCCTTCTCATGATTCTCCAGTGTTTTTCAATTTTTTTTCAATCTTGTAGCCTCCTAAAATTTCCAGTGAATGTGTAAACTCCTATGGAACCGAATCCTACCATCAAGAAGTTTCCTTCAGAAAACAGATCACAGACCCTCAGCAGCCTTGTAGACCACAGGTTGAAATCCACTGTCCTGGCAGAGATAAGCAAAGCCTTCCAATTGTTGAGAGATCAATAATACATCATAACTCATCCCACTGGAAAAGTTTCTCTACACCACCCATCCATTTGTGATTCACATTAGGCTACCAAAGGACACTTGTCACTTAAATGACCGATTGTTTCTTCACTGCACGATTACAGGACCAAAGCAACACTTCATCAAAAATTCACCTTCCTTGCCAAGAAAAAAGAAAAACTGTCTTAAACCTTGAATGCCCAGTTATTATAAATTTTTTTTGCCATTGAAAAACAAAATTGAAAAACACCTGAACAATCACCTTTTGTTCAGAAGCCATTTGTTGGCTCACTGAAGCTACAATCTCTCTGCATAATGTATCTTCACTGTTTTGCTCCCAGGGAACCTCCCTGCCTCAACATAAAGCTTATCTCTCTCCTTTGCCCCCCTTCCTCCCTGTACCCCTGTATCCTTCTAACTTTGCTTGAAGTACAGCTTGCTTTGGCAAACAACACGTACTGACTGTCCAAATGGCATCTTAACTTTCTCTGCTAGGAAAATGTTACCAAAATATGAAGTACGGGGGCACAGTGGCAAAGAGGAATGGGCAAGAATAACACAGCCTGGTCAGACCTTACTTAGTGAAGAGCTGAAAAAGACAGCATTTCTGCTGCATCTGAGACACCGTTAGCTTTACACAGTCAACTGGAGTAGCTAGACTGCCCTTCTTCCTACAATATGGATGGATTTTTGCACGTTATGTGTCTGTATGGAAAAAACAATGGTATGTATATGCATATCTGTTCATGTGTATACACATTTTCATGGACTTTCAGGAGAACGCTAAGAGTTCTAGGTAATTTTTAACTCCTTCTACCTCATGATTTAGGCCAAGAAAAGCTCTTTTAAGTCTGAATGAAAAGCAAAAGCAGAAGTGCTAGCTCTCTTGTACAACCAAATCTCTCCTTTATGGAAAAAAGAAAGTGAATCACGGGGCAAATTTCAGAACTGCTTATTTCCCCTTCATCTATAAGATTCACAAATACTGAAGGTCCTCTGAAGGACTTTGGCACTCAGGCTCCAAACCAAGAGACAGTCCATAAATACCAGAGAAAAGGTTTAGATTCTCACACGGTGAAAAACATTACTGACTAGAAGATTGCTGCTTAACTGCTTTTTGACAGTAAATTACTTGGAGCCTAGCAGTAATATCTGACATAATGTCACTTGAGTAAGTTAATATCAAAGCTCACTTCACTGATAGTATTCTTTTAGAATATCTTGTCAGCAAGTAACAGGATGAGAAGATACTTCAGTCACTCATTTGGCAAACCTTCAACATCGAGGGACAGCTACTAGGAAATCGTCACACCCTTTGGTAACACCCCTTACTGCTTTATAATGCAATTCTCTCAGGAAGGGTAATTTCCCTGCAAGAGGCTTACCACATTCAAATGCATTGTTTCATGCATGGAAGCCATCTTCTATCCTCTCTAACAGTTTAGATGCTGGCACTTCAGTTTAGATGGGATTAGACCAGAAGTCCATCATTTTTAATGCCCTCCAACACCAGCTGATACCAAGCATTTCTGCAGAAACTCAAAGGGCTATTAAGAGATGCAGATGTGAGGACAGTCTGCCCCCTCAAGCTCCACCCTCCTCTCTGAATCACCTCAAATTCTGAGCATGGAGTACAACAATTCAGTCTAAATGTAACTCCAATTCAGCTTCATTAACTCGTTCCTCTGTTCTTGCTCTACAAGACAGGGCAAGAGTTCTCTACTTTCCTACATGTTTCCCAGTACTCTGTTTTATAAAGACTCAATATTTGACTTTTCTAAGGAATTAAAGTCTTAGTCCTGCCAGTGGCTTCACAGGAGAAACTTTCGTGTCATCATTCTATTGCCCTTCTTCAGACTCCTCTACTTCAGAATTCTTCAGACATTGATCTGTACAACACACCATTTCAGGTGAAGTCCAGTGACTGACAGAACACTTTGTTTGTACTATGTGTTCTAGCAACCATTTTACACCACAACTGTACGTGCCTTCAGCAATAAGGACGATCTCTTTCTTCTGCTAGTAATGTTAAAGCTTTCCTTGATGTAGAAGTAATTTTTTCTACCTTAGAAAAAAGCGACCACATCCTACATCTTTCTTACCTAAGTTTTCCCAAATGACAGACAGGTTCTTACTAATATTAATAACTACAGAGAAATTTCCAAGGACTTTATTCTGAACATCAAAAATCCAGCAAGGATTCTCAAGGTTCCTCACCACTCATACCTCATTTCTAGAGATTCTTCTTTCCATCATGGGGGCGGATGAGATGAGGGGTTTGGTGCTTCTTGAGCTCCTGGCTTACAGAGGAATTTCTTTAATACAAGAAAGAATCAAACACCTTTTTACTCCAAGTTTATTCCCACTATCTTGTAATTATTCAATGCTGAATAATTAGCTCAGTCATCTCTGGAGCATCCCAGAACTACTGCTTTCTGTATCTTCACTTGATTTGAGAGTTCACACTGGCTTATTATCTACTGTCAACGTTCGAAGAAACATTCAAACTTGATCCAAATGGTATGAAATAAAGCTAATACACATTTAAGTACACTGATACATGAATTTTAGGTCTGTGTCTGCATGAACTACAAAGCTACTAGCTTATCTACCTCTCTACTGTTACAACTTTGGATTACAGGACAAAAATTAAGTGGGTCTTTCCATAGTTAAATAGCTACCCATAGCTGTTTATTAATTACTGAAACTAAAAGTCTCAGCCTCAAAATTAATTTGATCCAGCTATCTAAGGATATCTTAGCCTTCTTTCCTATCTACATTTTGCTTGCTGTATACAGACCTTTTTCTTGCTTACTAAAATTTACTACAAGAAAGCAGGAAACACTTGTGAACAGCAAGCAAGCATTTCAAGGATTTCTCCATTACTTCAAAGAAAAATACCAAACCAGTAATTGTTTCTTTGCAATGGATGACTTCTAATTTTTCTGCAAAAAATGGTTTATGTAAGCAATGTTCTTAAATAGCAATGCGTAGCTGTCAGTGATGCTTCTCTTCCATAACCCTACCTCCTCAGTTCTAAAAGGAAGATGACTAACCAAGGTGATCAGATGCAACAAGAAAGTGCTAGAAGCACAGAGGAAGAGATTTAATTGATATATTTAAGTTACAGTGAAAAAAAGAGAAATATAAACAGCTTCACTAAGTGGGCAACAGCAAGACATTTTAGCTGGTTTTACGTCTTCATAAATCTCTCTCACAGAACACTAGCTTTTATAGTAAAACACCAACTTAGCCATTATGTTAAATGAGTGTCCAAGAACATTTAGAGACTGAGAATATTTTGGCATCTAATTAAATGGATCTAAGCCTTCCATTATCAAATCTTTTCTCTATATCACAACCATACTAAAGGCACAGCAATTTATAGCAGGCAGCCTAAATCCTTTTGTTGAACTTTTCTTCCTTAAAACAGCACACAATACATTCTGATATCCCATCAGAAAAAATGTTGCCAACACACATGGCGTATTTGCTACTAACAAAGTAAGCACTTCAGAAAGGCACTGCAGCAGCCAGAAGTTTTATTTGCTAAGAATTCAGGGTGGTTTTAATATAAAAGTTTTTCTTTATACATAGAAAAAACAAGACACAAGGTATGCAAGAGTGTGTAAAGATTTCAGGAGGCTGCCAAATATGTCTGTGTAAAAACCATTCCCAGAAGCCAACACTCAAAGTAAGATGAAGACTGAAAACACCTTCTCTGAGGCAGCTCACATCCTGACATTAACATTTGTGTGACAGGTAAAGATTTCAGGAGGCTGCCAAATATGTCTGTAAAAACCATTCCCAGAAGCCAACATTCAAAGTAAGATGAAGACTGAAAACACCTCTGAGGCAGCTCACATCCTGACGTTAACATTTGTGTGACAGGGTTCTACAGAAAAAGTTGTTACAGGGACGTCAGTCCCTGAATTGTCAGTCTCAGATGCAGATCTTAAATATAAAGGGGAGCAAGAATCTCCTGTCTTCCAGGTACTGACTAAATCCAGACATGTAGCGACTTCTCCCTTCACTGGAGCCGCATCCGTTTTTCAGGTGGTCCTTTAGTGCCAGCACTCTGCTGAGCATTCTTTACAGTCTCTTTTTCCTCTTGCTTGACAGCTTCAGGGGCTGGTTCTGGTTCCTTCTTTATTTGATCCACTTAAGAAGTAACAGCAAAAGAAAGTTAAACCTCCAATTTTTATTCCTAAAATACTGGTCAGAGTACTTTAAAAATATTGTCAAAGAGGCAAAACCAATTTCAAAAATATATGAATAACCAAGGACTAAACTCATACCTATACAGGTAAAAAAAAGTGGCATAGATTGAAAAGATCCAGTTCATGCTTTTCCTGTTCTGAGGTTGCCTAAGATCAACTCAAAGCCTTCACATGCTTTCTGGAGCTTGTAGTACCACCCAACGTCACAAGGATGCTGGACTGACCAAGCTGTTTCCTCGTTCACCCTTTTACCCTCCTCCTACTTTCAAAGACCATTTCCTGCATTTGGACCTTCAACTAATACTGTTTTACAGAGAGAAAGGGCAGGAGTAAAATACACAGGTTTTTCCAGTTTCACTCTGGCTGTCACAGAGAACTCCTACCTAGCACTTCGCTCTTACCTAGCAATGCCAGAATTCCTAATCCTGGAAGACACTGCTAAATAGAGCCTACTTTTAAGTCTTGTGAGAATATTAGAGTTTTACCTGGGATAGGCTTTTCTCCAGGCTTTTGCTGTAGAGAAGGAAGAAAAAAAACACCACATCAGTGCAACCAAAGTCTTCTTAACCCTTCCTTCTATTCACTTAAGAATATAAACCAAGCAATGCACCCTTACATATAAAGAGTTAAGGATAGAAGGGTCACTAAATACACTTTAAACAAAATACAATATTTTAAAACATCCAGTTTTTCCTCTGACAACTGAGAAGCACTAAAGCAAAAAATAGACAGGCAGTCTTTCCAACATCTGAGGAGTAAACAGTTTTGTGAGATGCTCTAAACACAATTTCCTTTGCTCCCAAGCAGAAAACCTGGTGGAACAAATGGCCTCTGGAGACAATCAGAGGTAATCACAACAACTCCACAGAATGCCAAGAATTTCCAGACTAATTAATGAACCTCCAGAACAATGGAGTAACTGAAACAAAATAGCTGTGGTGGCTTGATTGAGCTTACAAAGCAGGAAACTGGAGGCAGCAGCAAAATCTAATAGCAGACAAGAGCAGATTCTCCGTGATGAGATAAAGAATTTGTATCACAGAATTTGACCTCATAGTTTTGCCAAGGTCTTAATGACTCTTCCCATTACAAAGAGGAATCCTATACTCCAATCAGAGCCTTCCACTTAAAATTTAATATCTAATCTATGTTACCACTGCAGAAAGCACACAAAATTCCCATTCACTTCCAGCTATCCAAGTACTTATGACTGCCTTAAGTTCCATCTAAGTTACAGCAATACTATGGCTCATAAGTATCTTACCTGAACAAATTTGGGTGGAAACTTTTGTCTTAGGTCTAAAAGCAAGGCATCTACCCGTTGCCTTTGGAAAATAGAACTTGGTTCTTCTTTCTTCTTGGCTTTTGGTTTAGCTTTCTCTGCAAGTTACAGAAATGTAAGAGAAAGCTGTATTACAAGTTCTGTTCTCTTAGCAGCTCTTTGTTGTATGACAAGTTGGTATTCACCTCTCCTCTAAACTTAACCTACTTTTTCTGTTTCCAGGTTGTTGATTTTCTTGTGGAAGACAGAGTAAGGACAATTGTTATCTCCTGATAACCTGCTTTGGCTTCTGAAAATGTACTTTGGTCTCCAGTGGGTTGAAGAGTTGCCTGCTTTGTTGACACATGGCTCACTATTTTTATTTCCCACCCATGCCTTGATGTTCATCCCCACCAGCACAGAAGAGCAAGATTCCTTCCACCTTTTACCCTTCAGGGAGACAGACACTTAACCTCACCTCTACACCATCACTGAACATTGCCTCAAGCTTTTCCCTACATTACTTTCCCTCTCCCAAAGTAGGCAGGAGCAACTAGTAATCATACCTCGTTCTTCTTGATCTTTGAAATGCCACCAGTAGCCCTTGGATGGGTGATAGCGACAGTAGGACATGGCTTCTTCAAAAGCAGACTGAATTCCATGCACTGCAGTGAGCTTTCAGAACAAGAACGTAAGGCAGTGTTCAGAATTGAATGAGAAAACACAGCATACATTTTTGAAAGCAGGCATTTTAAAATCAGGATTCTATATTCATTTTTGTTCTGTGAAGGGAATTTGGGACACCTAGTTTTGGATGAAGAATGTAATTTCTTTAACAGGCTCTTACAAGACAGACTCTTCCTGAAGTGCTTTTCTAAACTGACAGAGAAAAACTTGCAAAAGTAGTAGTTTACTAGAACAGAAGAAATCAAAGCAAAACCAAGTACCAATTTAAAAAGAAATACCACGTTAACATAGAAACATAAGCCTCAAATAAAAAGAGATATTACATTACTTTGACATTCCAAAGCAAGCTTCCCTGAATATGTATTCATTACTATTTAATATGTATTTGTAATTTAATTTTTCTTCTGATGATTGAAACCTCATGTTGTTCCACTAATTGTGACGCTTCAGGTATTCTAACTCTTCATGCTTAGTAACCTGTGTTCTGGACCATATTGCACTCTCCCAGGATCTTTCACTTCCATGTAGTATGCACACCATATTAACCAGTGGGGTTTGCTTTCAGTTACTGAATACTACATGAGATCTTTCCTCAAAATAGTGAGGGAAAGACTGAAACAGCCTGAGGAACAACCAAAAGTAAAAGTAGATACAAAACTGGAATCTGGCATATACCAAATATACAGAACACTTACAACTCTGGAGTTAATGACAGACCCTAAGTCAGGTGCCTGATAAATCACTCCAGCAATAATATAGTAGTCAGCCAAGGGAATAACTGTGGGAGTAAAAGAAAATAAAAAAACAGGATCAGTTTAAAGCTCTGACTGAAGACTGTGTATTTGTTGCAGAATTTCAGTAGTAGCAGCAGAAATTGCAGTATTTGTCTCATCAACACATTTTCTCTTTTTAACTTTTTCTTTCAAGGTGCTTTGTTTCCACCCTAGCAGCAGCCTGGTAAGGAGTAAGAAACCAAGGTCTGCTTTACAGACAGAAATGCGTCAGCTTTAAGTCCTGTGCTCCTGCAAACAAATAATTGATCTTTGAAGTGGAGTCAAGTGAACTGCACCGGAAGAAATTCTACTTGCCTTTGCTACTGGTAGAAACCCACAACAACACAGCATGCCTTTCTAAATTAATAACATTCTGCAAAAAAAAAGACAACTTCCAAAGGCATTTGCTAAATCAGATTTGGAACCTCTACTGACCCATCAAAAATTCTTGTTCTTCTGCACTGCAGCTCTAATGAACAACACAATTACCTCCATAATCCTCTGCCAAACATTCTTCAATTGAGAATCTATGGCGATGCTATCAGCTTCACATTCCTAAGGATCTTACCCGCACACACATTTATTCCAGTTCCTCCATCTGTATTAACATACTCTGTCTGAATCTTTTTACTGACAGGATCCAATTCATCCAGTACTTGTGTTTTAGGAAGCCTGGAGACCTACCTAAATTAGCAGACCAAGACAGCTGCATGCCTAGTACAGCCAGTACCCACTTCTCCTCAAAAGAAAGAAGATTCTCAGAATTTCCTCAGAAGAGGAACAAGGCACATCACAGCAGATTTACTGTCTCACAGCTTGGTAACAAAGCAGCCAGCTCTCCTAAACATGTAACTCTCCCAAATAATTTGATACTACAGATTTTTCTAAAATCACTGCAAACAGACAAAAAAACTTGGCTTAAAGAATTTAAACTATAAATACACATTTTTAAAAGTCATAAGACAAGCCTGCACCATTTCTATCAGAGTCATGAACATTAATTGTGAACTCATTACATTTTAGTTTTCCACCCCCATTTCTGTGTCTCAAATACACTAATATTTGTACCATGATAAAATGAAACACATGGGTAACATTTGAGCTAGGAAATTATGCGACTCAACCAAGGTACCAACCATAAACTGCACAGTCACAATGGGAAAAACATTAACAAACAAGTTTAGTTCCACCAAATACACATCTGCATTATAGCAAAAGTCTAAACACATGATGTGGAAGCCTCAACTCTATTCTTGATCTAAAAAAGTGTTAAAACTGGAAATGAAGGGCTGCATGCTATTTCCATACTCACCTTTTGAAAGCTAGATTCCTTTAATTAAAACCTTTAATAAAGAAACAACTTGATAATCTACTAAAGAAGGAATCATACATGTTCTTTTTCAGTAGAGAACTGGAATATAAAGTGGTTATTACTTGATATAAGCAAATAAGCAGCATTGCTAGACAAGGCAAAGACCTGTATAAGACCAAAATGCATATGCAGAGCCTAAGTCACTAACAAAAAAATAAAGAAATAACTAACATTAACATTGCTTTTCTTTTCTGTAAAGCTTACTCTGAAAAAAATCAATATTACTTTACATGTACATGCAGTAAACACAAGATAGTCCAATAGCTATTGAAATGTGACTAGTTTTTAAATAACTACACACACAATTAAGGTTAAAAAGGAACAGCTGCATGCAAATGGAAACAAAGCTAAGGTATTCCATGTAAAACTTGAAAAGGTGCTGTTGTCATAAGATTCTCTCATGATTCTGAAATACTCGGTTCTTAGAGGAATAACCAAAACAATAAACACTTGAGGCATCTCATGGGTAATTTTTCACAGAGGTCACTGCCTTCTACTGACAGGATCCTTTCCAGCAATATAACCAATTGAAGGCGGAAATAGTAACACAAACAGAAGTATGAAGGATCCCTCTCCCTAATTAATGGAAATCATGGTTCTCCAAAATAAATCACATACTAGTCACTTGATTAACTCAAACTAAACTAAGCTCATCAGTCTCTCTCAAGGATAGCCTAGGATAGTTAGTCTCATATTCAAATTATTAAAATGAAAACTCTTGTATAACCTAATGGATTTCCCATGGCAAAGTTTTCCACCGGGCAGCACTTTCTCATTGCACTCTTCACATTTCACCACAAGATGGCAATCTCTGCTATTAGCACACTAGAGCTCACTCTGCTAGACAAAATACCTCCACCCCACCACAAAGCCTCATACTCTTCTATATAGATTAAAGACAGAGACAGAAAAAGGGAACCAGACGTGCTTAAATTAGAAACCGACAGAAGTGACTCAATGATTTGCCTTCTCAACAGCAACCAGAACCGAGTGACCTTACCTTGTGTTGGAGATTGCCTTTGCTGCTTTCGGATGATGAAGAGAATAGGCTCCTGAGCATGAAGAAGGATGTACTCCACTCCAACCATCTGGCTGGAAAAGAAACAACCAGGCTAAGTATTTTCCTCAAAAGTTAAATCTGCAGGATGTGGAGAGCTACCCAAGGGCCTGGAAGCAAAGGAAAGAGGTTCTGATGCTTTGGAAGCTCCTCTATATAATATGCAGTAAATACAGGCACAGGATTTCCTGAGCTAGATCTCAAAACCTAGCTACACCTACAAAGGGATTTACAACCTCACACAACTTCTAAGAAGAACATGTTTGCAAACAAATAAGTAGTGAGAAAGATAAGAATCATCAGAGATATGTCATTTAAACAAAGAAACAAAGCACCAGTGTTTAATGTGACCATCTGTGTGTCTTGATTTGAAAGCCTCTCTGCAAATACATCTGAGCACAAGTGACTTTACCAATTAAATCCTGTCTCAGCTTGCACACACCCTATCATACTGTGGAGTCTTTAAATAGTTCTCAGACCTCTCACTTGTGCTCAGTGTAGCAGATGGGAAACTGCAAAGAAAGTTAACTTGCGCATGCTGCAATCTCATTCCACAACCATCTGTGATCCATTTATTTACAACACTCATTATTTTTATTATTCATAATAAAAAGCCAGCTCTTTGGAGGAATTACATACCAATTATGGGACACAGCCAGCAGGAAACAAACTATTTATGAACTCCAAGTATCCCCTAACACAAACCCTATTCACCACAGAAAAACATTTAACTACATTACCATTATTCGGGTTCTGTTTTTAATAGAATCTTATATATAGAACCCTTCATGCTTAACATCTCCCTGAAGTGGCATGAGAGGAAGTAGAAGCCTACAAAATTAAAACAAACAAACAAAAAACAAAACAAAAAAAAGCTGGGCTCCCTGGCAAGTGGTGGGACTAAAAAGCAGAGAGCAGAATGTTTTCCAGTATGCTTCCATTAAGCCATCAAAGCCTCTGGATGGAGGGACAAAGGACAGGAATTGCACAGGAAGCAGATCCAAATCACAACTTACTTCAGATGGTCCAAGGTCATCCGCTGCATTTTGACGACTTCGTTGTTACACGTCCGGTCGTAGAAGGGGTTGCTTCGCTCTGAGAAATAGTCCAACACGCTCCCATTGTTCAATATGGGAATCCAGGAGCTGTCAACCCAGGATATTCCCAAGAGATTATCTGGAAAGAGAAATCTATACTGAGTACCAAAGCAGCCAGAAAAACAGCTCACACCTCCAAAAGTAAATCGCCACCAGATACTGATTACAGCAGGGGAAGGAGGTGGAACACAACCTCACACAAACCATTTCTACTTTAAAAATGTTTTTCACAGAGTTGAAGTAATAACTGATAACTTTTAACTTTCCACAGCTCTCTTGTAGGTACACAGTAGAAATACAGTCTTTTATTACTGCACTTCTCTTTCCTTGACCACTAGCTGCTGGTCTACAAGAATGTGTCTACAAGAATGTAAGTCTGTGTGCACACGTGTGTGCTGCACAGGTGGGGGTTAGTTAGCTCTAATACTGTACATAACATTATGATACTACATCTACTCAGCAGTACTACACACAATTTATTTTTAGAACCACAGCATTAGATGAGTAGAAGGACAATCCAAAGCCTGGTTCCTTTCGAAAGCGAGGTCTCTGGGAAGTAAGTTTAATTTAGTCAACTTAAGTTAGAATCAGCTACCAAGGGAGGAAAGGGGGGTGAAAATGATACGCCCTAAATTTGAGCCAGGTTCTCTTTGAAACAAATTATTTCTTACAAAATAGTTTCCAAGCTGCAAAACACTACAGAGACCTACTAATTAAACCTAGAGTTCTTTTTTTGCTAAAGCCAACAAGAAAACTACCAAGTGAAACAAAATAGTGGTACTGGTAATACTTGTGAGATGTTATTAAAATATGTATCTCTAGAACACAGGAGCTGATACTGTTACATTTCAGAGATTGTTATTTTTTATGTGGATGAACATAAAAGCCTAAAACAGCAGACACAAAGATGCTATCATTGGGCAGATGCTTCCCAGCAGTCTTGAATAAAAGATTCTACTCCTGACTCTAAAATTAATCTGCCCAATTGCCTGCAGAAAATTTCTTAGCCCGTAACTTGGTGGATATTAAAAAAAACCCTAACTGTAGAGTATTAAGAATTATTTTTAAAGCAAGCTTTTTACATGAAACATAGTCTGTAACGTGAAAATCATTATATGCCATTAAAGTTCCTACAATTTGGAGACATTTAAATTAAAATAACTGGATTTTATCATCATGCTGCTGAAAAATTACGTTCTTCAAGCAGACCACAGACTCCACAGTCAACAAATCTGTTAATGTTGAAGATCCATGAGACACTATGAAAAGCACCCTGAAATTCATCCATTTTGAACTGCAGAAACAGGGAACAGATTTCCAAGACACAAGAAAGCAGGAAACAAAACCATGCATTGTTCAGAATTAAAAAACTTAAGTGATGAGAAGTCATTGAAGATGAAATGAAGAACCAAAATTCCCTTCTCACAGGAACCATTCCCTTACATTCAAGCATTACATACAAACCCAAAACTCCCCCGCATTGTTCCACTGTGAGTATTTCACCACTGCAGCAACCCTATGTGCTCAAGGATGACAGGATCAGTTTCAAAAATGTCAGTCAATACACTATTAGCAGCTTATCTGAGAAACGGTTAATAAAGCAACATTAGCTGCCCAGCAGCCAAGGAAAACTAAAGCATAAATAAACATGTGCAAATAATTTTTCCTTGTTTAATCTCAGAATTGCTAACCTAACTGTTTCCTAGGAGGAGGAGGCAGGGGAGGGGTGGAGTAGAGGCATTCATGTTATTTCACATGCATTGTTCTCTCTCCTCACTATAAAAAAGGAGATCTCAGCAACACAGCACTAAGATCCACTACCAAGAATTTAAGTTGTGGTAGCGCTGATGATCCTAAACATCTTTCAAAACCAAAAGACAAGCTCTTCTTCCCAAAAGAGCCAAACTCGTTAAGTGCTTGCATTCTTGCCATAATCAATTATCATACTGCATTTCAAGAACAAACTATCCTTGCTTGTATGCACAGCATTTCACAAGAGGAATGTCAGGCAAGTTTCATATATATAGGACTACAATCGTGCATATAGACCAATAAATGTATCATAAAATGGAATATAAGTTGGGCTCTAAGGCTCAATTATCCATAGCTGCTTAGTGCCAATATTGATAATTGTCTTTGTAACAAGCAAGACTGTTCTCTACAACTGTTCTTGGAAAAAGAGGGAGGAAGAACAAAATCAACCATGAACCTGACATGCTGGTTATTCTCACTACAAAGTAAATATTTGTCTCTTTTGGTTATGAGAAAGAATAGTGTTAGTGTTTTCCTGTTCCTTTCAAAAACATGACATCTTGTTCCAAGCATTTCTTCAACACATTCTCTCTTTCTATTCATATCGCTAAATTCTCACCCAAACCTTTCTTGTTCTTTGTTCCCTCAGCTTCCTTTTTGGCTCCTCTAGCACCTCTCCTTCCTCAACCCCTCCACCCGAAGAAGCACTGTTAAGATTACCAGTCCAACCAATTGCTTTGGTCTTGTGCAAGCACCACAAATGGCAGCATTTCCTACCTTCCTCTACAACCCAGAGCTAAAATTCTCCTTTTTAGTTGTTACCTTATGTTACCATCTCCCCACAGGGCCTCCTTACTCGACCTGAAAGGACAGAAGCTGTTTTTTCCCAGGTGACCCTGAGCACACTTGCTCGCCTGCCTCACGCCTAAGGACACCACTTTTTGGACAGCTTTTCCTCCCAGCTCCTTCTCATGACAGAGATGCACAAGCAACGCTACCAGACTCTCTGGTGCAGACTTGACGAACAAACAAGCTCAGCCGCTCTGTAGCCCTGGTGCAGCGCTAACAAAGGCAGCAGCTCCGTCCCCTTCGCAGCTTTGCCCACACCTGACCGTCCGGCCACTCGGGGCGGGCACTACCAGCGCAGCAGCCTCCAGCTGGACCCCA
>NW_009952265.1:451181-463468 GCF_000747805.2 Chaetura pelagica | reverse complement strand
GATCCCAGGGTCCCACCATGATCCCAAGATCCCAAGGTGATCCCAGGGTCCCACCATTATTCCAGGATCCCAAGGTGATGCCAGGATCCCAAGATGATCCTGGAATCCCACAGCAATCTCAGGATCCCACTGTGATCCCAAGGTCCCACAGAAATCCCAGGGTCCCACCAATCATGATCCCAGGGCCCCAAGATGATCCCAGGATCCCACAGTGATCTCAGGACCCTAAGGTGATCCCAGGGTCCCACCATGATCCCAGGGTTCTACAGTGATTCCAGGGTCCTGCAGTGATCCCAGGATCCCACAGGGATCCCAGGGTCCCACCATGAACCCAGGATTCCACAGTGATCCCAAGATGATCCCAGGGTCCCACCATTATCCTAGGATCCCACAGTGATCCCAGGGTCCCAAGATGATCCCAGGATCCCACCATGATCCCAGGTTCCCACAGTGATCCCAAGATCCTGCAATGATCCCAGAGTGGGATGGGGTGGGATGGACTGGGATGGAGTGGGATGGGATGGGGTGGGGTGGGGTGGGATGGGGAGTGTCCTCCATCCCAGCACGCAGCTCCTGGCTGGGTAAACAAGCATGACATGAAGGGTAGTGCTGTCCCAGCCTCCCACCATAATAACCCCACAGGGACCTGCTCTCCAGCTCTGAGTGATGTTTAGTCAGAATGACAGCATTGATGACAAAAAATAACTGTACTTTCAAATATTTATTTAAAAAAAAAGAGCTACAGCCTTTTTACAATAACTTCACCTCATTTTGGCCCTCTGGTGGTTGCCTGTCACTTTCACAGTAAAAGAGCTGTGGGCTGCAGGTTCCTGCTTTTTCCCATCATCCCCATCCTGGTGGAGCCGGCTGGAGCAGCCCTGGTTTAGATCACATGTGGGAATAATGGGGGGTGTCTGACATCACAGCATCAGAAAACTGCATGGTTCCTGTCCTGAAGTTTGCTTCTTCACATTTGGCTCTTCATTGATACCACTGGTAATTTATAGGGTGAAGAACAGCATTGCATGGGTGGAAGAATATATGTACACTGCAGATTAACAAGCTTTGGACTGGCAACCACAATCTATTAATCTGCTGTACAGGGTGCTGGATACCCCCATGTCCTGCCAGCACAGCTCCACTCGCCTGTCTCACCCCAGCCTCCCTGGAGCTGTTTCCTTGCTGGGAGCAGCAGGGAGGGAAGTGAACCTGGAAGAGATCACCTCCCTGATGGCACATCTGACCAGTAACTGGTGATGGAATTTCTTCCTCTGCTGTTACAGAGTCATGTGCAGTGTGTATAAAGTACAGGAAAGGGGCGATTTTGGTACTGCTATTGTTGTGACTTGACAGCAATCACAGCACTGGGACAAATCAGAGCTGTCACTGCTTATTTGTTCTTCCCTCTGTCCTCTTGCTCCAGTCCATTAGGAGATGGACTTTAGGTGCGTTACCACATACTCTTCCCTCCCCCCACCCCAGGATTTCTGCCTTGTTTAATGTGTTTGAGTCACTACATGACTCACAGAGATACTGGGTTTGCTCTCTGGGCAGGAGAGGCTGCTGCAGAACACTTGTTTTACGTCTTTCAGGTGTTGAAAGATGTTAAGGTACCAAGTGAAGGTTACGGAGAGTGACAAGATCAAATAGTTAAGGGAGAAGAATGCTGCTTTGGAGATACGGACTCAGTTCTTGCCAGTGATATAGACATACATGGTATAATGAAGTTTTTTCAACCTAATGTATCACAGTTGTCCAGTCATTTCAGTCCCTCATTTGCTGGAGGCTGACACCAGGGGTCTGATCTATAGGTGTGCTCAGTGTGCTCGCTCAGTGTTATCCACAGCAGAGTGTTTCCATATAAAATCGTGATAGGTTGCCTTTCTAAACCAAATACTTAAGTATCTCTGTCATGAAAAATCCTCCCAGAGAGCAAAATTGCCAACAGACATAACAGCCACCCCCTGGAGCACCTCTGATGCCCTATCTCGTTCTATTTTTGTGCACTTTCAGTAGCAAATGGGAACTCAACCCCCATTTTAATTATTTACTTTGTCCATCTTTCCTGCTGGCTCTGCACCTCTCATCAGCAAGTATGTCTTTGGATAAGTGAGGGGCTGAAAAGCAAGGACTCCTTGATGGGAAATAATGGGGTTTGATGGCTTACAATAAATCTTCAATTACATAGGGAGACTAGCTGAAGCACTGCTGGAAAGAATTGTTCATCTGGTAACATTTTCACCTTCTGCTGCGGCATAGAAGTCTGGGGCTTTTTCACTCAGCTTCCTCTGAAGGGAGAGTCCTAATGAGTATTACAGCTCTGTCCTTGTTAGCAGGAGGTGTGGGTTACAGATGGAGAGCTAATGGCAGCTATCAGGTAAAATGAGCAATTTATGCACTCTGCTTTTAATGTCAGAGAAAGGCACCTTAAGCCATTGCTATTTAGACAAATTAATGCCATTTGTGTGTTTTTAAAATGCATAAAATACTTGGATAGAAGCTGGCACCTTCTCATGCCTCACTGTTTGGATGTCATTTAGAGTCACCCTCTCCCCAGAATAATTATTTTAAATATTTATCTGATCAGAGCTAATGAGGAGCCTCACCCTGCTCTACCCCAGTCTGCTAGGCACTACACAGACAAATGCCAGAAGAGTCTGCCCTTAATTTATTATGTTCATTATCTCCAGCGGATGCAGGATTGGTGGTGCTGAGCACTCCAATCACATTATGGGTGCAGTGCGGACACCAGCCAGGACTCCCTTTATAGTCTTGAATAAACACAACTAAATTGAGAGGACAACATCTACAAATAGAAGGAAAATAATCTCTGTGCACATCAGGTAAAACATCTTGTCTTTATATTCTTATTATACTCTGGGCAGTTTCCAAAACCTAGTAGAAGCTGCTGAACAAGGAGCTCATCACAGTGTCTTGAATCCTGCCAGATTGAACTTGCAGATTAATTATTACAAGCTCCAGGTCCCAATCCATGTATTGGGCAAATGTTGTTCTGCACTGAATTGCAAGGGAGATTTACATTTCTATGCTAATGCAAAATTGCTGCTCCTGTATTACTTGTGAAATGAGTGATTTGCTACTGGTTTTCCAGTAAATTGGGATCAGGAAAATGTTCTTTTAAATGCTTAAATCTTCTGATTTGGGGGAAAGACATAAAAAATTAAACAAACCAATAACAGGATCATGAGTAACACAAGGAAAACACTGAAGTAATGAAATTATAAAAAGGGGAAAGGTTTGAGTAGGTCGCTAATAATTTGTTTCCCTTATTTTGTTTTAGCATTTTTGCTAGTGATGTTCCCTTCTTTCCACCCTGGAAACAAAGACATTACCAATATTTCAGATGGCACTACACATGCAAATGTTTACAGAATAGCTTCCAGTAGGCTTCAAAAGGCATTGTTGGATCATACTTTAGAAACCGCTATCAAGGCCAAATTGCAAAATGCTCGTTTTTAAATCCTTAATCAGGCACTTTTGCTGACTTCAAAGTCTGTTAATTTCTCCTTTTGTTCAGTGCATCTGCCTGTACTTTTCTTTTTACCTGATACGCTTTTTTCTGCACCATTTTTATAAATACTGCTAATCACATGCATTGACTATAGAAAAAAATAGCCAGGCTTCTGTGCTCTCTTTTTCTTCTGGAAAAATGCCATGGGGAAGATCTAACTAAAGTGGCTGCAACGATGGCTGCAGCTGGTGCCCTCTTCAAAACTGGGTTTCCCCCTCATTGCTTTCAGCTCCGTGCTGCAAAGAGCAGAGAATGATGCTCCTGGCATCCTCAGAGCATCTCCTAGTGCTTTGTTAGAGTCACCTGTTTGAAAGGATGGGGGGGGGAAGATAAAATCTTGCTAACAGTCTAAAAGCTTCCTGAAAACAATTAATCTTCCAATAAACCCTAAAAGGCTATCTGTCAAGAAGCTAATAAAGATGAAATGTCAGGGTGCCACATGGCTGCTAACAACTGCAGGCAGGAGGGGAAACGAGCTGCCAAGCAAAGCAGCACCAGCTAGGTCATCCCGTTGGAACATCACCTGTTCAAACCCCGCGGGGGCTCCCAATCCTGGTTTTTGTGTTTCTGCAGGTGTGTCTGACCTTAGTATCTCTGCTGCTGAATTCACATTATCAATGGAAAAGCCCACAACAGAGAAGGATCTGCAGGTGTTGGATCACCCAGAGGGAAGGGGGGTGAGAAGCAGAGCTGCTGCATGTCCTGCAGCTGCACAGGTCAGACACAGCCTGAGCTGCCAGGGAACCCCAGAGCTCAGTCCTCACCCTGTGTGATTCTACTTGTCCGCAGTTGTTTGCTGGACTGGGAGTCAACTGGTGTTTTATTTCCACCCAGTTTCCAAAGGGCAGATCAGGGCCCTCGGAGCAGAGCTCCAGCCCCACTTGCTGCCTGCAAGCAGGCAGGGAGTGACCACTCACAGCCAAGGCTTCTCTGGGAGAGGGGAGGGAAGAAAAGCAAAACCGTTGCCTTCCCATGCATCCCCTTTATTGCACATCCCTAACAATCTCATAATCCCAAACTCCCGACTGCACTACAGACCTAGAATTTGTAAGAATACCTCCCAATAAGCTTTGAATGCTGTCGTTTTACCAAGCTTTATAAACCCTAATACGACCAAATTGCAAAGTCCTTCCTTTTTATGCCCTTAGTCAGGTACTTGGCTTATCTGAAAAAAGGTTTTCATAAAATAAAGAGTATCTCTAGTCTGGTGAATGAAATCAGGATTTGCTTGCCTGGTCTACTGTATTTTCTATTAAAAAACAGCTTTGGTTTGGCAGACAGACCTGTGCTATCCAGATGGAGGATGCAAAACATGGCCAGGCTGACCAGATCAGGAAGCGAAAATAAATGCTTAATTTCAGTGTTTCAAGATTGGAAAGAGCTGCAAAATCAAACAAGCAGCAGCAGTGGCAGACCATGAAAGAAATCACAAAAAATCTCTCTACTTGAACAACCCCAGGCCTTATAATGCTTAAAATGCAGGATTTTATTTCATTTCAGTGAAGAATTTTCATCTTTGCTCTGTCCATTTAGTCACATATGGTTTTTTTCTGCACCCTCTGTCTACCTCAAACAGATTTCCTCACCTGCTATGAAATCATAATATGCTCACTCCATCACTGTCTCAGGTGCCTAATAATTGGTCAGGCAGGTCCTTGATTGGATCCTTTCTTCCCCGCTCTCCTTTCATAGTATTTTTTCCTACTGGTGGTTGCCTGGTAACCCTAACACCTCTGTTTCCCTCCCAGGAATTCTACGTTGTCCCCTCCAACAGGTACAGATCAGACCCCAGTGTTTCCATCCTGACTGCTATGTCCCCTCTTCATCTGTGCCTCCACACTACACAGCGTTGAATGCAGACAAGTCACCCCAGTGCTGACCCCAGGCTGAGCTATCCCTGCACAGCCCCAGGCCCAGAGGCAGAGAGAAGTAATGGTAACAACTGAGCTAACCTAAGGTTGGGAACTTGGCCCATTTGCTGGGCCTGGGAAAAGTGAGCTACAGCAAAGTGTTCCTTCTCTGTCACATTGCACTTCATTATCAAAGGCTATTGGTGAGGTAACTGCAAACTGTTCTGGGCTGAGGAAAGTTCCAGTTTGCTAGAGGTGGCATGAGTTTTCAGCTCAGCAGCTATATGGGGCTTTTGTCTGCTTAGTCTGCACAAGGTATTTTCAGATCTACTCATTCGTGGCAAATGTAGCTCAGAAGGTCTGGGTTTCTCTTCCTTTCAGTTCAGAAGCTGTTACAGAAAGTAAGGCTCCACCTTGTTACCCTACAAGGGTATTAGGCTACAAGGTCCTCTGTGGGATAGGAAATTTCTACTGAATTAGTGTTCAACATGGGTTCTGGGAAGCAATACAGGGGCATAAATCTGCTCAGATAGTTCTGGACTGCAATTTGCAGAGGAATCCTGTTCTCAGTAGCATCCATCCCTTCTGCAGGAGTAGTAAAATTCCTATCGCAGGCTGCATTAAAAAATGGTGGATTTTCCTCCCAAAAGATGGATTATCTCATCTTCGGCTTCAGTATGGTGCCAAAAAAGGAAAGTCAGTCCCTTGGGTATCAGATCAATACCACACCATCATGGTGGTGCTGCACTCTCCATCATCAGAGGCTGAGATTATTTTTTTTATGGGACTTCACAGAAACTTAGAGGCTGTATTCATGACCCTGCCCTCACAACGTACAAAGCTGGAGACAGACCAGCTTGGCAAGAGGACACTTCCCAGTACCTTTTGCACATAAGACAAACCTCCATCTGGGGATGTTCTCTTGACCAGACCAGCCAGAAGTGGGCCAGTTGTGAGTATTTTACATCAGGCTTTAACAGGAAAGAGCAGGTTAAGTTAATCAAGCTCACATCACAGGGATTCAGCATGTGCTCCAAACAAGTGACAAACCTGCTTTCATACCAGAGCTTCATCTTTATAACTGAAAGCACCACAGCATCTTTCTGCTCTGTACATCATACTGAAGTCAGTAGGTATGTGGTAACTAACAGAATACCCTGGGATGGGTGAACATCCAGCAAAGAACAAGTCACGTTTTTCTATCAGTGCAATGGAGAGTGGAGCAAGGACACTTACAGATTAATAAGCAGAAGATCTTATTTGATCATTCCTCCCACTCTCTTCTCCCCAGTGTTTTAAATATCCACTTTGTTGAACAGGAAAAAATCAGGGTAGCAAGGCAGGAGATACATGAATATAGCTGGTCTACTGGAGAGCAGCCAAAACAGCAAAGGCATGTGTTTCTATAGTACTTAGCACAGTGGGGCTCTACTGGGACTCAGAAGCTATCATCCAGTGATAAATAATGTTAATAGGAACATCAGAAGACGAATACAGGCAAGCTATATGGCCTACAGATCTGTCCAAAATTTACATTTACCATCAGCAATACACCACATGACTGACCTTCATAGCTGGATTCAGTGCAATGATGTATATATAGGCTGTTGTCTGAGGGAACAGAAGGTAAGGCAGGGCAATGAGCACCTTCCATCAAGAGGGCTGTTTCTCCAGGACAGCCTTCCCTAGCATGGGACAAATCAGCAGCAAAGTGTTTCAGTCCTCTACTGATCTTCGCATTTGTAAAAGAAGGCATCTCTAAGAAAAAAAGAAAAAAAAAAATTGAATCTGTAAGAAGTTGCATTTCTGCCCAACAGAAAATGCCCTCACATCATCAGCCTGGGCTCTGTACCGAAAAAGGGCATCATGAGCCTCACTAAGCTGTATGTTCTTTTTCATCCAATATGTCCAATATGTCATCCAATATGTCATTAACCCTTGTTTACTCTCTGCCACTTCACCACATCTCTCAATCATATTAAATGGCCTTTTTGATTCCAAGTTAAAATATTTGGATGTAAGGAAGTTTGAGCGAAATGAGTTTCCTTGTCTTTGGAAATCCACTGTGGCAAAAGCACTACCCTTCTGGCATACTGCTCTTTGAGACAGATCCTTGGACTCCATTCCAGGCAGAATAACTAATCATTTCAAACTGTGTCCCAGGGATCAAGGACACAGAAGCTATATCCTGGACTTCTGGGGCTTTCTACTTTCTCATCCACAGTGGCTTTTAGGGAACATCAAACCTCTCATCTGTCTTGAACATTTACAATAGGGATGTAAATGTTCTGTATGAATCTCATTTGTTAAAATTCCTGTCTACCTGTGTCTTACAGCCATATTTCTCAGATTTATCAGTATGGTTGACAATACCTTTCAGGCTGTCTACAGGAAAAATAAATATATTACATGCTGTAAATTCTTGATTTTCACCCCAAAGTTTTTGGACCCTTCATGCCAGGAGACATTAACATTCCCATTTGTGAATGCTACATTTCTGCAACCTGACTACCTTTCACTGCTGACAGAGTGGAAGTGATTATATACAGCATTTGTTTTCCAGACAGTAACTGTATCATCTCCCATACATAGGTCGGGGCAAACCCAAGCACCAGTACAGACTGGGTGGAGAATGGATCAAAAACAGTCTGGAGGAGAAGGACTTGGGGGTGACGGTGGACAAGAAGCTCAACATGAGCTGGCAATGTGCACTTGTAGCCCAGGAAGCCAAATGTGTCCTGGGCTACATCAAAAGAAGTGTGGCTAGCAGGGCCAGGGAGGTGATTCTCCCCCTTTACTCAGCTCTCATGAGAGCCCACCTGGAGTACTGTGTCCAATTCTGGAGCCCCCAACATAGGAAGGACATGGAGCTCCTGGAGAAAGACCAGAGGAGGGCTACGAGGATGATCTGAGGGCTGGAGCAGCTCTCCTACAAAGACAGGCTGAGAGAGTTGGGGCTGTTCAGCCTGGAGAAGGGAAGGCTCCAGGGAGACCTTCTAGTGGCCTTCCAGTACCTGAAGGTGCTACAGGAAAGCTGGGGAGGGACTCTTTACAAGGGCTTGTAGTGCAAGCACAAGGGGTAATGGATTAAAACTGGAGGAGGGGAGATTTAGGTCAGACAGTAGGAGGAAATTCTCTAGTATAAGGGTGGTGAGACACTGGCACAGGTTGCCTAGAGAAGTTGTGGAAGCCCCTTCCCTGGAAGTGCTCAAGCCCAGGTTGGATGGGGCTCTCTGAGCAACCTGGTCTAGTGAGAGGTGTCCCTGCCAATGCAGAGCTGTTGAAACTAGACCACAGAATCACAGAATCATAGAATATTAAGGGTTGGAAGGGACCTCCGAAGATCGTCAAGTCCAAACCCCCTGCCAGAGCAGGACAAAAAAAACAACCAACCAAACAAAAAAACTACAAAACCAAAACAAACCACACAAACCCACCAATTAGAGCAGATCACTCAGAAAGGCATCCAGACAGGTCTTGAAATTCTCCAGAGAAGGAGACTCCACAACCTCTCTGGGCAGCCTGTTCCAGTGCTCTGTAACTCTCACAGTGAAGAAGTTCTTCTTCATGTTGAGGTGGAACTTCTTGTGCTTGAGTTTGAATCCACTGCCCCTCGTCCTATCACAGGGCACAAGTGAAAAGAGCTTGTCCTTGCCCTCTTGATGCCCAGCCCTCATGTATTTATAGATATTAATTAGATCCCCCCTCAGTCTTCTCTTCTCTAGACTGAAAAGCTTCAGGTCTCTCAGCCTTTCCTCATAAGGCAGGTGTTCCAGTCCCTTAATCACCCTCGTAGCCCTGATCTTTAATGATCTTAGATGATCTTTGAGGTCCCTTCCAACTCAAGTCATTCTATGATTCTATTATAACAATTTCCAATGCAACAGCTTGCCTCAGTGATATCCAGAATCTAGGAACTCAATTATATCCTTTCTAGGAACTATGTCTCTTATTTCTGCAACCCTGAGATCTCAGTCAATTGGGCAGATAAATACTGGATTTATGAGTGCAAGGTTATGTCAGAACATCACCTCTCAAACAGAAGAAATAATAATCTATAAAGCTACAAAGATGTTGCTTCTTATCCCATCTGACTACATAAAAAAAAAACATACCATAAAATAATTCTGCAATATAGAAGTGACCTGCTCACCATCCATAGATGCTGAGTTTAATACAATGATCTGACTTGTAACATGAGCATGACACTAGGGGATTACTTAAATTCCTGTATCCCTAATGCAGCTCAAATATCTCATTTCAGCATCCATCCAAATGTTAGTGCACCCTTAGTGCATGTGGTAAATATTTAGAAGTGAGTTTCTAAGTACTTTGTCCATGCCTGTCATCTCTTCATTCCCTTATTCACTAGAAAAATGCTGAAAACACATCAGACATTGATAAGGTGGCTTCATATGTACACTGATATTGGTCCTAATCCGCAGCCCCCTGTCAGAAGTGCAGCTGAGAAGCTTCAACTCAGCAAGTGTTTCTGTGGGACATGTCAGAGGGTCTGGATCTTCTGGAAGACGTAGGAGATACTCCAGTAAGAGAGGTGGGAAGGTAATTTGGCTGAGATGCACAAAGGTGTTGCTAAGAGGTTGGACTTAAACCTTGAGCCCCTATCATCTGTCCCAGGTCACACTCCCAAAGGTTACTGCCCTGCCGCACCACAGGGGTCAGTCTCTGAAAGCAGCAGCTTTGAGAGCTGCTCATGAGCATGTGTTCACCTGTTTGGTGTTATCAGCTGGTGGGTTTGTGGCAGTGTCCCCTGTTCTCATGGGTACCTGGCTACAGACAGCATCACCTAAGAATAATTTGAGTAAACTGTGTGGCTTCCACAGAGGCCTTCACATTTAGTAATGTAAGTAGCGTACATACATATGTGAGTTACTGGAGGAAGAACACTTAAACACAAAGAAAAAACAATAAACTAAACAAAACACTAAATGGGTGAGCAAGGAAACAACACAAGGACAATTGTGACATACCCCATTAATCCCAGCAGAGTGGCCCAATTCCCACCGTCCCCAAAGCCTCCCAGTACAGAACGAAAGATCCGGCTAATAAGGTCAAGCGTAGCTTATTCCCTGGTGTTTGTGAGCCTGGCACTGTGATGAGAACAGTCAAATAATTGTGCAGCTCCATAAAGGAAGGCAACAGCCCAGTGAGAGATTTTTCTTGGCTGGTGCTCTTGAGCAAACCGTCCTTAATTGAAAACCAATGGACTACGGATTAAATGAATTCCGGATACTGAAGTCAGTGGGTAGTTGACAGGAGATGCAATCAGAGAAGCAAACAGAGGTATGGTCAGCAGGTCATTTCACAAATCTGTACCAATACAGACATTTTTGTTTCAGAGGAAAAGTGTAGTTTTTCTTCAGTTCTGTCAGTGTAGATTTGGTTCATAGAAATTATGATAATAATGAGGGAAAGAGAAGCCTGGCTCTGGATCAATTCCTCGTATGCTGCACCTGACCTCAGCATCAGAAAATCCCACAGAGCTGCGAAGCCTGTTATCTACTGTAGATTTGGCAGGTTTGCAGACAGGCTCTCAGAAAGTCTGTCCCATAAGCCCAGGTGCCTCTTTGGCATATGCACAGACCTGAATTCACGCAACAGGGATTTTGCGAGTCCATCTCTCGTAGAAGGGGTGTTGTACTGACTTCAGCTGGACCAGATAAAAGCTCTACAACCTTTTGCCCCTGTTTAGAAAATTAGTCTTCTCCTTAACCACCTTTCTCCACTGTGCTCCTCTTGGTAAGTGTGGTTGCTCATTTGGGAATAGTATCTCCTTTTCTATTTGAAGAGAGCCACACCTTTGGAGTCTTGACCACAATCCACCTCTGGTAGAATCTGAAAACCATCAATGCACGTCATTTCTCAGATCTGTCTGAAGAAAACAGTGAGTCAGGGCTCACACAAATTCTGCCTGCAATTCCTCTCAAGGGATTATTTAAAAAAAAAAAAAAAAAGAAAGCTGGCCATATTTTTAATTAATGTAGGATTAAATTGGCTTCTCCCAGGAACAGTCATCTAGACACTAAATGCTACCTGCAGGGTGATGACAGATAAAAGGGTTCTGCACATTTTGCCTGTTTATGCCTTAACATGGATTTTTCACTGCCACTGACATTTATTTAGCTTTGCTTCCTCACTCCTGTGCTGCTGTGGCCTCTGTTTGTCCCTGCTCTAGAAATTCTGAATTGTACAGGTGTTCCAGCCAACAGCTCATCTTTCCAGAAGCTGCACCAGATCCATTTTCAACCATCCGTTGCTTCCTCACTGAAGTGCAAATGTGTTGTTTTTATTGTAGTATTTCCCATTTTCTTTCTCATCCACGACACCCTTTTAGTTCATCTTTTCCTGTTTCCACTCTGCCTTTGTCCTTTCATATTCTCACTACCTCTGATTTCAAAGCTCCTGTTTAGCTCTTTCACTGGAGCATCCATCTGATTCCACATTTTTTAAATCCCTGATAGAAATACATTTTCTCCTTTCCCCAGCTAGCATTTAACTCCTATCTGCTTTGAAACTATGCAGTATTTTACAGAAACATTGGATTGGAATAAAAAATTACTTCCAGCCAATATTAATTATAGGACTATATTAATATTAATATAATCCACATCCAATATTAATGAGGACTATATCTCTATTTTTAGTAAATACTATATATTGTCTATACATTTTTAAAATACATTTTATGATTATATGATTATGAAGGAGGAAACACATTATTGATGTATCAAGACAGGAAGCTCAGAGCTGCTTTCCGAGACAAAGGAATTTCCAGCTTTAGATGCTTGAAGTAGCAATTTCCTACAGTTCACTGACAACATGTGCTGTATTTTCTAATGATTTTCATTATCTGATCCTCTAAGGCAAGCACAGGATAGGGAAAG
>NW_009952265.1:443884-451168 GCF_000747805.2 Chaetura pelagica | reverse complement strand
TAGCTTACAATAGCTCTCTTTTTTCAGAATTTTGGAAACACTGCATTGAAGCTTTTATATATAGATATAGGTATAGATATAGATATAGATATTTTTTTTTACCAGGCATGTTCTGATGAAACAAGAAAATTCTGATCAGATGTATTTTATATTGCCCTAACAGTATTTGGAACTTTGTGTCATTTAACCTTGCATTACCTGAGGGACATATTGCCTGTGTCTATACACACACATGCACAAACACACATACAGGGTATGTATGGTGTGGAAGGGTCTGGAAGGGATGACTTTTGAGGAGCAGCTGAGGTCACTTGGATGATTCAGCTTGGAGAAGAGGAGGCTGAGGGGTGACCTCATTGCTGTCTATGGTTTCCTCACGAGGGCCAGAGATGGGGCAGGAACCAACTCTTCACTCCTGTGACCAGTGACAGGACTCAGGAAACGGCAGCTGAATCAGGGGAGGGTTAGGTCGTATATCAGGAAAAGGTTTTTCACCCAGAGGGTGGTTGAGCACTGGAACAAGCTCTCCAGGGATGTGCTCACAGCACAAAGCCTGCCTGAGTTCAAGAAGTGTTTGGATGATGCTCTCAGACACATGGTGTGATTCTTGGGGTGCCCTACACAGGGACAGGATTTGGACTCAATGATCCTGATGTGTCCCTTCCAACTCAGCATATTCTATGATTCTATGGCTCTATAAATATATATACACACATATAATATACATTTTAGATGGCCTAATTTAGAAAAAGCCCACGTAGAGCTGCACAAGAGGAATGCTGAAAATTATACCTTGTGATGGCAACTGTTTATTTTAAGAATATAAGTCTTTGGATTGTATTCCCAGTGCTGCTAATTTAGCTAAGGATTCCTGTGTGTGTAAGTACACAGGTATATATGAAGGACGTGTATTTTTGCATTCACCAAGTGCATTTCATTAAAAGTCTTCACAGATTGCCTGTCAATGATGTCTGGGAGCCAAGCCACCAGGCGAATGAACATTTCACCATCATACAAAATGCAGAAGTGACTTAGGAAATCAAAAAAGGCACAGAAAAAGCCCAAGGCAGGCAGCAACAAGGAAAAAAAAAATATATCTCCAAACTTTAGAGAAAACTCAAATACCAAGACAGCAGCCAAAATTTGCTCAACATCAGCAAGTCTTCCTTTCCTGAGCTGACAAGACAGTCCTGCTCAGGGCTAAGAAATTCTTGTGACAGCTGTGTGCAGACAAGTAGGGCCATAAAGGCTGCTGCTCTTCAGACTCTTCTCAGGGTGATCGTGTTAATATAAGCTGTGTACAACAGCTTATGGGGGAAGAAATACCTTTTCAAAGGATATAACAATGCAACAGTGTGCTGTTGTAGGAACCACTAAATAGCACTTCTGCACTGGAATCCTCAATGAGCTTTCATTAAATAGTTATAGTGCTAACCTCTACATGTCCACACTTGGGATCTTACATTTGCAGTATCACGTGGTCCCTCTAAAGGAGTTTGAAAGGCTTTCATAGATCAAGGTCCATTAGAATTTCTCTTCTCTTTGCAGGATGAAGCGACAATGGTTCCTCACTTAAGGTTCGCTTAAGCTCCAGGTATACACAGTTATACTGACATCACCCCATACTGGCCACCTTCCATCACTGCAGTGCCCTGGGAGATGAGGTCTGGCCTGGAAAGCTGCCTGGATGGGGAACAGAACCATTTTTACAACAAAAGAGGAAAGCCAAGAACCTCACATGTGAACTGCAGGCCTGATGCTACTAGGATCATGCCAAGATGGTGTGCCCACACTGCCTGGGGCTTTGTGGTCAGCACACTTCACCAATTTGTTTCTAGCAAACCTGGGATAGCATGTCCTCAGGAAAAGCCCACATGCTGCAGGATTATGAATGCTGGGGATGCAGCAAGAAGAATTCATCTTGCAGAGCTTTTCTTCCTTTTTCTGCCTTCTTGTGAGCAGATAACTCATACCTGTGGTAAACAACCTTCAAGATCTCCAGTTTTCACTGCAGCTTTCACTGAAGCACTTCTTTAGACACAAGAATCCCCACGCTCAGAAATGGATCTGTCTCTAGGATGAAGTGAGCCACCTGCTTAGCTGTGCACTGCAGCACCCTCAGCATGTTAGGCTAGAGAGAAAAGCCAGCATAATGACTATATCTGACTAGAAAAGCAAGTGCAAATGCATTTTAACTGAAATTTGACCCTGGCCCTGCAGCTCACACTTCAAACTCAATAACAGCACAAGCGTATTAAAGGTCAGGAGCAAAAAACACCTTCATCTCACCCCTCTTCCAAAGATAGCACAGCTAACTGAGCTGCAGGGCCTGCCAGTCTGCCCATACAGTGGTTAAGTACTCTCTTAGGGGAGAGTACCATTTACTGCATCATCTGCCACACTTCCTGAAATAGCCTGTTTCTCCTTAGAGGCCACCATCTACAACTTGCAGGGCCTTTTGAGACCAGACAGTAAAGCAGTAGAAACTTTCCATTTGACATCAGCCCAGTCAGGGACATTTAGTGCAGCAAGAGCCTTCCCAGAGGCCAGGGTTTGGTACCTGTTGGGCACGACAGAGTTGGTAGCCATTCAACCTTCAACTCAGAGAAGTCTGCCCCATGATATGTCAGTAAAAACAGAAGCCACATGTGGGACAATTCATGTAAGTTCTGGCTTTCAAAGATGTAGCCAAAAGAGGAACTTTCCAGACAACCCTGCCTGTGAGTTCTTAACTCCTTTGCATGTCAGTGGGACAGATACTAAAAAGCCAGCCACTCCTCTAGAAGATCTGCTTGCTCTGCAGAATTAGGGCTCAGTTTTCCTCTTGCAGTTCAGCTGTAAGATGGGTTGGGAATAGCTGTGCCTTGCACTATCTGGCTGTCACAAAAAGCAAGCAATTAGAAGCACAGGTGTCCCCATTTGCTCCCACGCTTCATTTTTTGTCTCATAAACAGAGACTGAGGCACAAAACTGAGAGAGGGAGATATTTTTTCACACTTAGGGGTAGTTAGATGCACATTTGATGTGTGTCTATAAGTTACCATGGAAGAATTCAGCTGAATGAGGATTCGACCCGATGGTGCTGGTGTTAGTTATGTAGGTTATGGGCAAGTCATGATATGCAGATAGCCTGGAGTGCAGTGGCAATCATGACTTGATTCTGAAAGTATAAGCATGATTAGGTGATAGTCCTAATATACAGGCTTTACTGCTGGTGGTCACTGGATGGCGTTTCTCTTCTGAATGCCAGCAATTCATGGGGACTCAGTGCATTTTAGGATTCTTTTTATGTTGTTCAGTAATTCAGTTTCCAGTTACGCTCACATGCTGTCTCATTGGACTCAAACCCAAGTGACTTACTCCACACTCCTGTACAGCTCTGAATGCCAAGTGTTGCTTGGCCCACCTCCTGGAGTTAAGTGATCTTTACTAACCTTGACCTACCTGCCATTCACCTGGGCAATAAGAGGATGGCAGACACAAGCAGCCCTGCAGTAACTGTGCTTGTTCAGTCTCTTATTTCCCACTGATGCTGCACAATATACAGTCTTTTGGTGTTACAGGAATGAGTGTGTTCAGCTTCACAAAGGGTCAGAGCAGGCACCCTCCCAGTCATGGTGGAGCAGCAGACACGCAGTAACTGGAGTCCATATAGAGCATGAAGGAGCTCTGCAGGTCCCCTTGGGGCAGTAGTAAATGGGATGACAAAGTGAGGGTCTGCTTCCCTAGAGTCTCAGTAAAAGCATTATTCCTAAATCAGATTTAGGTTGCTGCTAACTCAAAAACCTCACACCGTGTTCCTTCACCTAGTGTAGATGTGCCTTCAGAATTAGGACAGCCTTGGATGCTGGTAGATAAGATAGAGCAAAAACTATGGCTGAAAGAGATAGGAGTGCCTACTTTGCAGTTCTCACTGTCTGCCTGATAAGAGAGATGTGGGTCATTTTTTACCCATGTCTGCTCTTTTCACACACAAAAGAGGAATCAACCTTGCTGCTCTACAGTCCAGTTCAAGTAAAGTGCAAGAGCTTTCACAGAACACCAGGGTTCACTTGAAGGCTGCAGCCTGCAGATGGGCCATCAACAACAAATATTAAGAGATTAAAAGTGTTTCTCAAACTTTTCAGCAGCATTCTCAGCCCATCTGCAAATCGGAGTAGTCAATTTTAATTAAAGTACAAAAAGAAACACTAAGAATATTGATAAATGGCTTTGATTTGGCCCATCCTGGCTCCTTCAACCACCATGGCTAAGCCTCTTAGTTAGCAATTTGCTGTCATCTTTATGAAGAAGAAAGAATCCAGTATGCTAAAACCAGAATTTGAAACAGCTATTCTGTTTAACCATCTTCTTCTTAATATTCTTTATCAGCAAACATTTCTGTGACAAAGATGTTTCTCATACACATGCTCAAGGAATGGCCTGTCACAGAGACACTGCCTTATTTTGCAAACATTTCTGTTGACCGTTCTTCCTTGATTGCAGACTATTCCTGGTAAATGCACAGTAGTCCTGATTAACCATTCTCAACCAGGCAATTAGCAGGCATGAAACAGCCCAGCAGGATCAACTGACTGATCACACAGCCAGGACTGCAGACGAAAGCACAGGCACAATATCCTTTAGGTGAAGTGTCTTGCCATTTGATAAACACTTTTAAACAAAGGATCTCTTGTGCTAAAAAAAAAAAATAAATTGCAGCTGCAACAAATTATATGGAGAGATTAAAGGAATTTGTACAAAGGTGGCAACATCTTCTTGCATATGATCTTATTTCCCTTTCCTCTCTTCCTTGGGTATAACTACATAAGACAACCTCCCAAGCAAAGAATTTCTCTGCTTTTGTTTTCCCAGCTCTTTCAGAAGCTCTTCTTTTCCCTGTACATGGGCTAAAGGCTATGGTGCAGAGCTTTACATACGATTTGGAAATAAATAATGGATGATTGACTAAGCTGGTGACAGACTGTAGCAGCAGCAGCTGTGTATGCTTGAAGCTCACTGCAGCTTGGGAGTTCTCTTTCCAGCTGAATGAAGGCAGTGAGGGATCTCTTTTCCTGTCCACAAGGGCTTGACACCATTTTCATCACAATCTGGTTTTGGCCCATTTAGAAAGAGGTGAGGCTTCTGGTTTGCCTCGAGAAGTACTCATGAAGGACTTGAAACAATTCTCACATGTCGAAAGGACCCACAGTGTCAATGAATGCACAAGCAGAGTTGGACTGAGGCCTTACAGCCTACACAACTTTCCAAATTTGTATCTGGTTTTCAATGTACACAGACTTGGGTCCTCCCAGTGGCCCTTAAAGTTTCAATTTCTAAAAATCTCCCCCAACAGCATAAATGCTGCAGCAAATTCACATCTAGGTAGAAGTATGCACCACCAGAGCCCAAGTGCCCAGCCTCCTTCACTCCCCTCACAAACCTCTCCAGCTTCCTTATAACACTGTCCTGAAATGAGAGGAACCTGTCCCACATCTGTCTGTAAACTAATCACCCCGGTGCGCAGACACAAACGATCGCGGGTAGAGGAAGGGCTGAAGATCTCACAGATTATGTGTCCGGTATCTTTCTCAATACTTACAGCTTCACCCAAAACCATGTCCCCATGGTGAACAGGACCCCCCAGAAACCATTTTCTTCAGGTAAGCTGTGAGCAGGGAAATACGGTTGAGTGAGTCACGGATCCTAAAATACCGCTCTGAAGTGTGTGTGGCAGCTGTATGGTAGTAATAACAGTCGAGCAATGCAAGGGAAGGCTTTGGGAACGTGCTAAGGAAACCTCAGTGTGGAGGAGGAGAGACAGGCACACCCAGGCAGTTTTAGACACTCACGGCACTTCGGGGCATCCAGACAGACAGGTACACCCCATCTGTTACAGAATGAGACAGATAAGCACGTCCTGCTTCTACAGACAAAAAACCTCACCACTGGACAAACGACAGGCACATCTAATACTGACCAATACCGTGATCTCATCTCATGGCACACAGGTAAGGACTGCAAACTGGCTTAATTTTATCTGAATGTATGCCTTATTTCACATCCTGGTCTATATATGTAACAGATAAACCTGCTCTTTCTGATGCTTTCATATTCCTGTCAGGTGTTCAAGTTGGGTATCATTACAGGTGTCCACCATCTGCAAGGCTGTATGGGAGCCTAGTGGGTCCAAGTAGCTGAAATCTGAATCTGGAAGTCACATCATCATACATTAAATGAAATAGGAGGCATTTTCAAGTACAAATCTTGTCTGACTTGGCCAGGCAATAGCTTCTCATGTTTTACCTCACAGACCACATTCCTTTGCAAAACAAACAAAATCAGTTCCTTACAAGAATGGTCTATGTGGTGACCTGATGAGCGACACTATGATGCTTCTCAAATATACAGCACTTAGCTCCTCTCTGGGAGGAAGAAACCAATGGGCTAAACCTTTGCCAGTCATCCTGCACAAATCTTATGGCAGCTTTAAATTTTCCGGCTGAGAGATCCCCCTCTACACTGAGGGATATCGTTTGGTATCAACACAGATTCTAAGTTGGCCAACAAACGACAATCATTCAGACATTTCTGTTATCATCTATTTTGGGATTTACACAGTTGTGACTTTCCTCTTCATGTTCACCAGCAATCTGTCAGGAAGAGAGCTTGGACATTTCTGGAAGAACCGCAAGATGTAAAACTCATTTGGATGCTAAGGCAATATTTGGAACTAAACCACAGCCCAGCATATTCAGCGTGGTTCATAAAGCAAGGAACACCCAGTTTTGTCTATGTTTTTTTACCTTTTCTGACCAGATCTGCACCCATGTCTTATTCTTCTCTAAGAAAACTTCATCTTTGCAGAGCCTGTTTCAGTCATCCACTGATGACCAGTAACCAAAGGAAGAAATCTCCAAGACTCCCATAAGGCTAATGCACAGGGGAGGAGAGAAGGGTAAGTGACCTGTGTCTCCATGCCCCCTGTAACGTGCACATCCATGGGCTCAGGCAAACTCACCATGAGGGAAGCAGCATCACCTCCCAATCTCACTTTGCCACACCACCCTCCAAGAGACCAGTCTCTTACTCAATTGCTTCTGCAGCTGTTCAGATCTGAGAAATTAATCCTCTGTGGCAATCTCCTTTCCTCTGGCAAAGTCAGTGTTCCAGCACAAGAGACCTACATTGTCCTTGTGAATGCTCCTGAACAGCAATCAATAACGGTACAATGAAACCTCTCGAGTTACTTGAACTTACTTTGTACAATATGACGAGCAGACATTAAAAAATTACCCAGCAGGA
>NW_009952265.1:442374-443814 GCF_000747805.2 Chaetura pelagica | reverse complement strand
GCAGGAATTTTCCTTCCTTAAATTTTATATTCCGCACATCAATTCCATTCTAGCTTCTGTGACTAATATCCACCACCACCTCCCATGGCCCCCAAGATTTCCTGATTTCTAGATCATGTAAACTCAGAACAAGATTTGTGCATAAGTCGTCTTATTCTTGGCTTGAGGTACCTGAAAATGCTGGGCATCCATTGTCCATTTTCATAAAGTAAGATTTCATGAAGATATGTTTAGTTGGGCACTGGGAAATCAAAGCACTTGAAATCATATAACCATTGGTGATTATCTTTGCTTTCATTTCTCTCACACGAGTAGTTTCAAAATTACACTTCTATCACAAGCATGATGCTCTCTGCTTCTCCTCGAGGCTCTGGCTCTCAAACTCAAGTGAGCAGATGTATGTCTGTACCACACTGTGACCACCACCTCAGCGAGGTCCAGAAGCCCAGCAGTGACAGACTCACGTTACCAACACACGAAGCCCAACTTACCAGTCCTGCCAACAAGGAATTACCCAGGCACCAGCTTCAGCCCAACACGAATGCCTTTACGTGGAGCTGTGCTGCACAGCTATCCCCGTTTGCTCAGCACTGCACCACCTCATGCCACCACACTAGGCTGGACAGATCTCAAAGATAAACTCAAGTCTCCATTTTAAAATGTCTTCCTGGCTGCAGAGGGAACTTGAACACACTGTACCACAGCTGCAGCTTTACCACGTAAAAATGACACAGGTAATGAAAAGGCACCTCCCAATGCATTATTGAGGGGGAAAAAGCCACAAATCCCACCATATTTTCATCCATCTTCTAATTTTTAAGCAGGAGGTGTGACCTACAAAACATCCTGGAGCAACGATGCACCCGAAATACATCAAACTGCTCTAAGGCACAATGCAGAGGTGGCGTTTGGCCTGATGAAGCACAGGCTGGTGCTGACAGCAGTGCTGTTTGTCTGCAAGAGGAGAGCCACTCCCTGCTGATACCCCAAACCAGGCAACGTTCCAGGCAGCTGGGAGCATCGACCCGTTTTTCAGCAGCAGGCAGGAAAACCTGATTCAGGAGAATCAAAGTCCCCGAGCGGCTGGTGCCAGGTAGTTGTCCGGCCTTCGCTTTCGCTGCCCCGATGCGAAGGACGGAGCGGGCTGGTTTGCCCGGCACGCCGGCTTGTCCAGTGACACGGAGCACACAGAGCAAAACACCTTGAGGGAGCAGGTGGAGGTGGCGGGTGGCCAGCGGTGGGATCCGGCAGAGGTGAGGGAGCGGGGAAACCGGGGTGAGGAGGGGGAAAGGAGGAGAAGGAGGCGGGACCCCGGCCTGCAGGCAGGGACGTGAGACCCTCAGGTGCGGGAGGGGAAGGCAGAGGGAGGGGAAGGGGGGGCGGTCAGTGGGGACGGCCCGTGCGGGGAGCAGGGACGCCGGGCACGCACCGCCCGCAGCG
>NW_009952265.1:436221-441656 GCF_000747805.2 Chaetura pelagica | reverse complement strand
CCGCGCCCTTCCCCAGCCGCCGCCGGCCGAGCGCCGGGTCCCCTTCCCCCGGGAGACAGCTGAGGGGGCAGCGGCGCGGACGCGGGATGCTCAGACTCCCAGGCACTGAGGCTCACGGACCAGCCCAGGTTGCGTTCTTCTTCTGAGGTTCTTCCCTCAGCCCGAGGTGTCCTCCGCTCCCTTCGCCACAGCCCCGGCTCTGGAGCCCGTACTGAGCACTGTCACAGAGAGGGGCTCCTTCTACCACATTTGATGTAGGGAAGGGGAAGGGTTCGGGTGCTGCTGCAGTAGCTACAAATGGTACTAGCTATAATCATAATGTTGGGGTTTCCTAGCTATGGAAGTTGGAAGCAAATATTTTACTGGCTTCTTGTAACGGCCACTGTGGTCAGTAGACATTCAGTCATCACTCCCTCTGCTCCCTGCCATCTGTTTGGAAGTGCTGCAGAAAGATGGAGGGGAGGGGTGGGGGGTTTAACTACTTTATAGGCTGATTCTGAAGTCCGTGCAGAGGCAGAACTCCTGTTGACTTCAAGGAGCTTTTACCCAAGCAAGAACTGCAGGATCTGAGGTTATTTTCAGTCCTTAGCAGCGCATGGATTTTTGCTCTCCAAGCCTGAGAGCATCTCTCAAACAAAAAACTTGTGCCTAGGTACATACTGGGAAGTGAGTGTTCTTAGCCTGAGCAGGGTGCACAGAATGGCTGCATTAATAAAGCTCTGCTGGTTTGCAGCAGGATGAAGGGTCACTCATTATCCTTTATATTCTTGTGGAGAAAAATGATGAAAAGCAGGACCTCAGTGTGTCAGTTGTCACCGTGACTTGGTTTTTGGCTTTCTAGACAGAGTTGGTTATCTTTGTTTCCTACAGTCTAGTGCTAAAAAAATATGCCAAATAAAGCAAATGGTTTGAAACACCAAACCAGAATCTCCACTTGTCTTGAATCCATGCCAATCTGTTAGACTCAGTATGGCTTTTGGGATGTAATGGGGGGCACAATTTAGCCCCTTTCATCAAATGCTCTTCCTTCAGAAGCCTGTTGAAATCACATAGAGGGAAAGGCAGGTGAGATTCTAGAGCGATACCATAATTGCACAGCTGTAATTTTGTCTCTTTCTATATTTCTGTTCACAGGTTTATTAAAATCCATTGTATTTGGCAAGAATCCTTTAGACTGGCAGTGGTATAAAAAGAGCCCCTAGTACTCTGAACAATATACCACGGCGAGGTCTTGGGCTTGAAAAAGCACTCATAGGCACCATCTCTGCTAGATACAAATGAGATGTGGTAGGTAGAAGGTAAACCAAGTGGGAGGGATGCAATTTGCTTCTGTGGCACTTTCTGCTGAATACACAAGTTCCACTTGCTGAAAGTGCTGCTGACAGAGTTGTCCTGCCCAATGGTCATTGCCCAGCTCATATATTTACTGTTTCAGGTTTTTGTGGGGAATTTTTTTCACTGTTGGTTCTATTTGATCTTGTCAGCAGTAGCAATCAGACAGTGTGAGAAACATGCTCCAACTTTAACCTGGGTTTGAACAGATTTTTTTCTAAATTTAACCACTGTGAACATGGGAGGAGGTGAGTTGCAAGCAGTGCATTTCCTGGGATAACCTCACAGCAGGTCAAGGTGTCATTTTGCACAGCCGGTTGTCACATGTTTTCAGTAGGTGGCATGCACAGAGCAGAAAACAGCATTTGTCTTAGAAATGTGTAGCTCCATGCGTGTCTGCTGGGCTGTCTGCAAGCAATTTTAAAGAAAAGCCCTGCATGGTGGAGAGGGGAGTGTGCAGTTAAACTGGAACGGTGGTGGTGCTACTCCTAGCCCAGCCCCAGAGCTCCCATTCTAGCCAGAGCATCTGTGAATTCATGTCTGAATGGAAGACTAGGGAAGGACTTTCCCCAGAACTATCCTAATAATTAATATACCTTTATAATAGCAACTTCAAGAGGTGCAGCAGCAGGAATTTTTTAGTGTGGAGCAGCAGAAGCCAACAGTTTCTTTAGACAGTGGGCTCTAGCAGAGGCACCAGCAGCATCCTGCTGGAGTTGAAGTCAATGCTCTTCGACATGGGGAGGAGAGCAGATGCAGGGAGTTTTGCTTCTGAGCACTGAATGGGTGCCTAGAGCTGTTCTTTAAGATAAAAAGATCTGCATAGTGCAGGAAGCATATCAGCAGTACATCTTAGTTCTGGAGAAGGCAGTTTTTCACTTGTCTCTGATTTATACCCAGTAGCATTAACAGCTGTCATCTGAGTGTCCTTATTATCAAGTTTTTTTAGCACCTCCACTTACTCCCTAAGCTTAGCATTTAAGAAGCCCACCTTGCTTTTGCAGTGTCATTTTTCATGTGGCCACCACACATCCACCTGTCAGAGATGCTTTGCATCACAAATAGAGATGCATGCGCCCACAATCACTTGTTTAGATGCAGCATACCAGTCAGAGGAGGGCATCAACTACAGAGAAATATGCACTTAGACAAATAAGCAGGTGAGAAATAGACTTCCAAAGGGGATTTGGGACAATGTCATGGGTAAAGGGTGGGGTTGTTTGTGGGGTTTTTTTAATCCAACTGATCACGGGAATAAGTGCCACACAGCTCCACAACAGGGAACTTATTCCCGTGATCAGTTGGATTAAGAAAACCTGTTTCAAAGGATCTCAAATCTGCTGGGTTTTAAATATTGTGGTTTGTTTTATTTTGTTTTAAATTGGCCTAGGATTTTCACTGCTTGCCTTTGGCAGTGCTGCTCACGTTTCTTTCACTAAGCTCCAAGAGTTTTGCCTTAAAGGGACTCCCCCTCACATCTGCAAAATCCAGTGCTGCCATGTTCTTGCATGGGCCTGCTGATACCCCTTCATTTTACCACAAGTCTCTCTGATAAATGTCACGAGATGCCAGAGCAGCAGCATGGTCGGGGCTCCCAGAAGCTGCTAGAGTAAGCAAAGAAAAAGCCTCCCAACAACACAGAGCCTTGCAGAATGAATGCAGGGCTGTAAGGCAAACAGTCCTCTCTTTATGACTCACTGACGGTCTCTGACCTTGAGGAAGTCACTTGACCTCTTTTTTCCTCTCTCAGCCCTATTGAAAAGTAAAGAACAATCTCATCCTGATGATGCATTCATCTTGGTTTCCCCCAAGTCAGTGGTTTATGTTCTTTTAAAAAAAGCTGAGTGTCTGAAGAATGCCTGCAGGAAGGCAAACTGTCCTAATATCCCACAGGTCTTGGTCTCCTTTCCACTCCTATAGCATCTTTGATCTTGAAGAAGCTTAAATGCTTTAGGTACTGCATGTAGGAAGGGATCATTTACCTACTACAATGCAACCATTACTCTCATTAAATGCTACGACCATTTTATTCCAGCATTGCTGCCTAAAAAGTTTACAGGATCAAAGGACTTTGTCTCCTCTGCAGAGAAAAACAAGTCCTGGTCGTTCCACAGCAGCAGAATGCTAAGGCTAAGCATAGTTTTAAGCTGTGCTGGTGACAGAATGTTGCAGTGTGATAAGCAAACCTTTGTTGGTTTATTCCTAAGCATGCAGAAATGCTAGAGCTAATCCTGGCAGGAGAAATGGAACCAGAGAGAGAAGTGGGGACAAGGAGTGGCACTGGGGGAGCTGGGTTTGTAATCCTTCCTCTCTGTGCTAACCAGCTGTATTACCTTCACCAAATCTTTTCTTCCTTTGAACCTCAGTTTATCCATCTGTGTTTATGACTTCTTGGGAGTACAGAAAGGCTTTGTTAATGACATGAATGTAAATTAAGTGTAATGCATTTATATACCTGTTCGTTTATGTTTATTTTAGTGTTGGAGTCCTGACAGGAGGGCACATGTTACCTGCACAAAGTATTACAAAATGTAGCCATCCATGATACATCTCAGCTTGGATAATGAGGTTTGGCCTCCTACACTGGCAGAAACGTGCCCTAGTACTATACATGACCATGTGAAGGTCACTTGGCACTTCCAGCAGTGTAGGAAACTCCTAGCACCCTCAGGCTTCTGGCCCATAATGTGTGGGTACTAATCCCAACCATCACCAGTTGCCCAGACATTGGTGAATAGTCCCAATGAGAAATCCAAGTAAAAATAATTAATCCAAGTAAAAATATAAGTAAACATGAGAAAAGCTGGAAAAAATTGTCTCCACTGACCACCCACTGGGACTCCTCACAAGAAGTCCCTGCTAAAATCCATCCCAGTATATAGCTGTTGAGAACTACAGACTCCACCAAAACACATGGTGCTGTGGGTGTTAAAGCTGTCTTGGGTTGTTACTTGATGTGAAGCTTTTTTGTATGTGCTGCATCAACAGAAAATGCCCTCTGTAAGCATGCCATGCAATGGGAAAGAGAGACAGCAGCAAACAGAGCAGGATGTGGTCTGCACTTTTCACTGATTGAGGTGAGAGTTTCCTGGTGCTCTTGGTTTAGATGCATCTGCCCAGCCAGAGTGCATGGGAATATCTTGTTTTCCAGGCCTGATGCAATTACTGCTCGAGGTAGGTGCAATTGCAGCACAGACTAAACAGACGACTGCTTGTGGTTTTTTAGTGATAGACCCAAACCCTGACATGTACTTAAGAAAGAAGTGGGATTTGATGCCATTGTCATGAATTACTCTTTAGAAATGCTCTGTGTTTACCTATTCCCATTTAGTTTGCATGTTAGAATTGTCCCTCTTCAGGGAGTAGTTCCTAGTTCATTGAGAGAGTGGGATGGAAATACATCCAGATGTTGGGGGCCGGGGGGGCGGGAGGGAGGAAGAGAAAGTATTGCAAGCTGCCTCCAAACCTACTTGGTGCTACATGTCTGCAGCACCCCTCTTGCTGAGGCAGGAGATGCATTTTCCTCTACAAATGTCACTGTTCTTCCCAAGCCTTTTCAAAACCTGAAGCTCCAGTGGATTTTTTTTATGCAGCCACTTCTACTACATGTTTAATTCCCCTTGCAAGAGAAGAAGCCTGTGCTGGCTGACCTTGTCATCACTTGCCTGAAACATAGACTATTGGGAAGGTATAGAGCCCCTTCTCAGACTGCCCCAAGGAGCTGCAGTCTTGGTGAGCTGAGATCCATCCAGGTCTAGCTACAGCTTACCATGGGAGAGGAAGCAGGAGATGTCAAAAATCAAAAAGCTTCATCAAGAACAGAGTGGTGGTTAATTTGTTTCCCTAAAGAGTGCTGGTTGTTCTCCACCGTGAGAACACTGGTATGTTTTCTGAGAGTTCTGTGGTAGCATGTCCTGCCAGCTTTACCCATCCTCTTCTCAAACACTGTCCCAAAGTTCCCTCTAGTAGAAGTCTCACAATAAGTCACATCCTCTTACACCTCCACAGGTTTCTAGCAGTGCTGTGCTGAAGATGGTTCAGCTGGTTCAATAAAATCGAAGCCGGTTCCCAGTCCATTGCTAAATACATCCATGAGCTCCATG
>NW_009952265.1:433962-436169 GCF_000747805.2 Chaetura pelagica | reverse complement strand
CTTGTTCGCTTAGGCTCAGACCCAGAAATGTCTAGTCAGACCTGTTTCTCCAGCATTTCTCCTAGAACTGCTTATCAGTTCAGCAGCACCTCCTCAGTTCCTCATCAGTGTCCTCTGAGCAGTGCAAGTGATGCTCCAAGAATGGAAGGTCTTTAGAAGTTTTCACGTTAGAATTTTAGGATGGGATCTAATGCAGACCTGTTAAGGAGGTTGCTGCGAGGAAAGGAGCAGTAAAAGTAAACAGGACAAATAAAAGGGGAGGTCTAAATATTGCCAGGGCCCAGTTTCTTCTTGACATTGTGCCATCTTATGGAAAATATCATACGAAGGACTGTGAAGCTGAGGAAACAAAAGGAAGAAAGGGAGAAAATATGTAATGAAAATTTAAGAAATTTTTTTGGCTATATATTTTCTGCTTTGTTCTTTCACTTAATAGATGAGAAATGGATATAGAAGGAAGACAACTGTTTATTAATCTTTTCAGCTTAGTCAGGTGACCATACCAGTGACTACTACTGAGGGTTAAGAATGCTTTGAAGAAGAATTGATATGAACTGTCATTAACTAGAACGTTGTTACTAATGGCTGCTCAGGAATCTGTCTCCTTTTGTTCATTTCTGCACTGCATCTTGGATGGGAAGCAGCAAGCTTAGGACATTGACTGATGAATGCAGGTGACTCTTCTTGTAGTGGTTCTGTCCTCTTTAAAAGAGGTTGTAGAGCCCAGTGCAGTTTCTGGAAGCTTTGCTGGAATTGCTGAAGGTCGCTTCGGCTGCGGTGCACTCCCTTGGGTGAGGCTGGGAGGTAGTGGTAGGACACTGTAGCTTGCCCTGTTCTTACATGCTTGCCTTGGCATTGGCAGCCATTGAAGGTGGGGTTGGAGCAGAAAGTGTGTCTCAGTACAGCCATTTGGAGTTTAGGACACTGCTGGAAACAATACTAAGGCAATTTATGAAAATTAATTAGGCACAGTCACGTTTTCTGTCTGTGATAACCCATGGCAGAAGCGACAGCTGGGAGCAATGATCTTTAGCTGTCATGGCTTGACATGCCAGAGCTCATCTGTTACTATCCATGGGCAATACCTAATGTCATGATCTTTGCATCAAAATCCACTCCATTCTCCCTGCTCTCCAAAATTCTTTACATGCCATTGCCCTGAGGCTCAGAAGCTGCGTAGCACCATCTGCTTCTCCTTGGCTTTGTCCTGTGTACCCAGTTCTCCCATCCCATCTCTCAGCTCAGGACCTGAAGCTGCTTTTGCAGTCCGTGCCTTTTCCTCTCTGAATTCCTCTCCTTACTCTCCCAGTTGCAATGCAGCTACATCAGACTTTTTGACCTCCCAGGCGAAGTTTTGTCCATTTGCAGGCTTCCCCATCTCTGCTCTGCCAGTGAGGTCCCCTCATCCCCTTTGTTCTCATACTCAGGCCCACAGCACCTTAGTGTGCCTGATTCCTTTGAGCTAGTTTAGCCTGCAGTGTGTTAGTTCAGGCTGGACCTTCTCTCACTTCCTGGCTCTCCTCAAGGCCCATCTCTGCCGTGACACCTACAGCAAGCCAGTCCTTTGGTGCTGGTTACCTATCTATGTATAACAAGGAGGAGCACCTGTCCACAACAGTGTGTACGTGTGCAAGCATGTGACTGTATTCCATACTTTCACATTGTTTGCCATTCACCTTTACAGATTACCAGCTCTTCCAGTCAGGGACAGGAATTTTAACAAATGCTTGTCCATGATCACAACTTTGCCTGTCACAGAAACGTCCTCATTTTTAAAGCCCTAGGTTGTGTAAATCACCATCCCAGAATGGTTCTGCAACAGCCTCCCAATGGGAGTCAGGGGAAGAAGCTGTCTCATGCTGTTTGCAACTCTAGAAGTTGTGAATCTCTTTGCCAAAGTACCCCTGATTGCCTGACAAGTCCTGTGTCCCAGGCTCCTGACTTTATCATGACATCTCCATCATATTCACTCAGATGTACCACCAATGAGGCAGGAACTGCAACTCTGTAGACATCCCTAGGTGGAGAGAACAACCATCCTTAGGTTGCTGCATGAGCCTTTTAGGATGCAGGACACTAATCACTGGTTGCAAAGCTACAGCACTTTTCCTTCTCCACTACATCCACATTTGATGAGTCAAATTCCTGCCCTATTAAACTGAACACTTTTCTAACCACTGCTCAGTATTCCCTTTCTTTCTTCAGCA
>NW_009952265.1:421183-433817 GCF_000747805.2 Chaetura pelagica | reverse complement strand
CAGCAGGAGCAATGCCATTGCATTTACTTGCTTCCAGTTTAGGGGGCTGTCAAGTAGATTGTTCTGCGTCGATGGCAACAGCAAATCCTTTCATATCAGAGTGGCAGGCAGGAAAACTCTGCTGGTCTAGCCGTCCATCTACTTGCCTGGGAGCTGCTGGAAAGGAGCAGCTGGGTGAGCCAGCAAAGAGCCACCGAACTACTGTGTCTCAAATTTTGATTCCAGAACTCCTGTGATGCCCTGATCACAACTGTCAGTTTGCACATTTCTGGTGTTACTGTGCCCTGGCAACACCAGGGACATCTAAACAGCTCATTTCCTACTTGAGAAAACTCAAGTGAGGGGTATCTACCTCCCTTCAGCTATTCTTGGGCTGATGTGACTAACTGCCTACTTCCAGGGTGCTGTGCTATCCCTGCAGTCACCATCTGATCCACAAACTCACCCTGATATGAAAAGCATCTTTATTATATAAAGAACATGTATGTTATTTATGATATAAAGAACATTTGTGATATAAAGAACATATATAAATGCAGGGATGAAGCTATGAGAATTTGCATTCCTCTGCTCCACTCCAGCTCCCAGAGAGGAAGAGGGCAGAAATATTTATGTTTCGTCCACTCTTTCAGAGAATAAATGGACCCAATGGAATGGCCGTAGCTTCTCCTGAACACAAGGTGCCTGGGGATGTTATCACCCCACCCAGTTGACCTTGCAGAAGCAGAACCATGAAAGGAGGAGTCTTTCATGATACACTGGAAAACTATCATAAGTCAGTCCTGGCCATTGCTCTGCAAAGGCACCTTTTTTATTGTCTAGTGCTTCAGAAAGAATCAAATCAGCATCTCTGCCCCATGTCTGTAGCAATGATTTTCTCATCAAACAGTGTGGTGCAAAGTTACACCTCAACTCCTTAATACTAGCATAATTCAAATCCTAGATTAATGTCCTTTTGAGTGCTTTGCAGTGATTAATTACTTAAGACACAGTAGTGTGTTCAAGTTGCAGGGAAACCAGAGCAGCATCAGATCCTCACCTATATTGGAAGTACAATGAAAATGTATTCATTTCCCTTTTTTTCCTTCTGTAACCACTGTGATGGAACTCAAATTGAGGCAGCTCAGGAGCTTTGCTCATGGGGTGCTGAGGAAATTAAATTGATAGATTAATAGAAAATAATTTTTAAAACCCAGGGCTGATTAACTTGGAGTACAGTGCCAGAAGGTATCATGGAGTTAAAGAACCTAATAAGGTTAGAAAAGAAGGCTTAGACACACAACTAATCAGAACATTCACTGCTGTATTAGATAGGATAAAAACTGTAAAGCAAATATTACATTTTCATGCTTGAGAACCACTGCTAACTGGTTTGGATTTATGAATAAACTTATCTGAAATTTTCATTTCCCTGTCCATGGCCATGTCACATAAATGACACAGTCATCCTGTGATCAGCTAGCATATTCACATACTTTTTCTCTTTGGTTGTTTCCAGCTCATGAGCTCACAGATTCAACCAGAAATTCCTATTAGTCCCAAAGAGCATGGTCTTTTATTTTCTATTATCAACTTCCACCCCAAATAAATCTACTGCTGTCCACCAGGTCTTACTCTTTTTATATGACATTTCTATGCCATCCCCATCCCTTTTATCAGTACCTTCCAACTTCACACTGTCAATCGGGCTTTTGCATCAGGGACTTCTAACAAAACCGCTAAACAACCTGAACTCTGAAAATAATTACTGAGGTATTGTACTAGTGATCTCTGCTTACAGACCAATAGGCTCCTCAGCTGAACTCATTTCGGCTTCTTAAACCACCACATAATTCTCACACTTTATCCTCATCTTCCCTAGCTTAACTGAAAAGGCAACATCAAGGCAGAGATTTGTATTACTGACCTGACCCAGTACAATCACAGAATCACAGAATGGTTTGAGTTGGAAGGGACCTTAAAAATCATCTAGTTCCAACCTCCCTGCATGGGCAGGGACACCTCCCACTAGGCCAGGCTGCTCAGAGCCCCATCCAACCTGGTCTTGAACACTTCCAGGGATGGGACTTCCACAGCTTCTCTGGGCTACCTGTGCCAGTGTCTCACCACCCTCATAGTGAAGAATTTCCTTTTAATGTCTAAGGAAATGGAAGGGAAAGAAAGGGCAAGTGGGAGAAAGAAGGCAAAGGAGAGGAAAGCAAGGGCAAGGCAAAGCAAGGAAGGGCAATGAAGGAAAAGGAGGGGAAAGGAAAGTCAAGGAGGGTCAAAGAAAGTCAAGGAAGGTCAAAGAAGGTCAAGGAGGGGACAAGGAATGGAAACAAATAGGCTCAATTACACCCATTTCACAGGTGCAGAAGCAAAGATGACTGAAGGGAGCTGAGCAGTGCCACCAAGAAACTGGGGTGGGAAAACAGTCACAAGCAGCAACATCTGTGACTTTGGTCTCTTTGGGTGTTTGTGGTGCCTGAAAACAAGCTCCCTAGTTGGGGTGAAAGTTACCCTCCATATGCTCCAAATCAGACACACACTCCTACCTTGGTCCTCCACTGCCAGCCAAGCACTGCACAGATGTGTGGTCTATGAAGGGCTTGGGAATGATTGGAGATCTTTACCTGAAGTGCTTTGCCACAGTTTATGTTAAGACATCTTATTAGAGAGCTGGTTTATATGCTCCTGCACAGTTCAAACCTTGACTTTCTTAAGCAAATAAATAAAATGAATCATCCCTCTGGTCTTTAGTTTATTCGTTTTCAGACTGATTTCCAAAGGAAATGAGTTATAAGCAGGTATGTTTTCTGTGGTCTGCCTGTCAGTCCTCTCTGAATACCTTTCAAACCTGCCAGCCAGCGAGATTTGATGGAGGGACAGAAGTACTAAGTTTGAGTGATAGAAATGGAGAGCAGGGAAGAGGCAAGGACACTAGAGACCCAGCTACACAAAAGGGTGATGCTTAAGCTCACTTTACATGGTCTATCAAAGCTCAGCCAGGTGACACAGCCTGACACAGCCAAGGTTAGCTGACTGTTGCTGACAAACGGTCCTGTGTAAGTTTTAGTGCATTTTTAAGGAAAATATTATTTCAAAAGCTTTGTTTTGTACTTCTCTCTCTGCAATTAGTTAGAAAACAGTTGGTGTGGGCATCCTCTTCCTCTTTGATTCTGTCTCTTGTTCTTCTCTCCATCCCATCCACAGAGGCCATAAAGGTTTATCTGTGTTTCAAAACATCGTTAAAATGGAAAGGCTTTGGGCTACCCTGGACCTGGATCAAACAGTGCATGGGTGATTTTTTTTCCTTGAACTCTTCCTACTTGACCTCTCTGTCTTGCCAGATGAGTCTTTTCAGCTAGGGAGAGTTCAAGGAAAAACCTAAAGCATTTCAGTCCCTATCAATTATACATGGCATGAATACACAAGGACGTGGCCCCAGAGTCAGCCTGCTGTCCACCCCTTAGCAGACTCTGCAGTTGTCAGCTCCTTCTCATGTCCTGTGAGGTGAAGTGTGAGCCACCGCAGGGCACAGCAGGCAGATGTTGGGCAGCTGCATCACCCTGCCCTGTGTGCGGGACAGGATCGAGCACTGGCTTTCATCCCACATGGAACATGCTGCAGTAAGCCAGGCTTGAGGCAATTGTGGTGTGCACAACTGTCAGTGGCTTCATCTGAGAGCCTTCAAGCTGTTCAAGCTACATTTCACAGTACTGCTGTCAGTTGCTTCAACCACTGTGAGCAAAGGATGCTTTACTCTTCAGTAGAGAAGGCAGCTTGAAATCCATTGCTTCCTCCAAATTGTCTCCCTACTTACAGAAATCCCCTCCTTGTCTCAGATAGGTTTAAAAAAAACAACAAAAAAACCAAAAAACATAATTCCATTAAGACCTTAATTTCAGTATGTAATACACTCTGGTAAGAATCATAAAAAAATGTATAGCACTTGTTAGAGCTGGATGGCTGTTGAACTCCAGGCACTTAGCATATGGTTGTCACCATCTGATGTTGCTGATCTCTGATAAAATTATACATACTTTTCCCTTGTGAAAATGACTCGAGAGACCTGATTCCTCAGTGTCAATAGCAACAGGAGGCCAGAGGAGGAAAAGGTAGAACATAGAGAAGGTGCAATGGTGGGAGAGTGAAGCAACACAAGGTGAAGAAGAACAAACAGCAAGGAAGGGGTGGTGGAATAAACAGCAACTGGAAGAGTAGATCTGAAGGTCACACATATCTAAAGTCATTATCAACTGGACTAAACTGGACTAGATGAGTACTGATTTTGAAAGATAAAGACAGATCAAAGATCACTGGATAAAATCAGAGAAGAGGAAACCTCCAGCATATTTAACCTTCCAACCTTAACCATTCTATGATTCTGTGATTCTAACCTGGCAGATCAACCATAATAACAGCCTTGGCAAAAACAAACAGAAAGGAGTTCCATCTCTTCTAATGTGGCTGCAGGAGGAACTAGCATTTATGGATATTATACAAACAAATTGATCCAGCAGTTAAAAGCTGACTGAAGCTCTTGCTTTGCAAGGACTTTGCTCCTACCTCTCCTGGCTGGGAAAATCAAAGGCATGGAGTTTAGAACATGAAGTATGAAGATCATCTCCACCATAAGCTCTTTATTTTGGTAGAATAAATATTTGCTGGTACACAGCTCAGGGCAGATTTTGGCTTCAGGAAACAACTCTTGTTTGCTTGATATCTAGGTTTTAACTACTTCTCATGGCCATGTCACATAAATGACACAGTCATCCTGTGATCAGCTAGCATATTCACATACTTTTTCTCTTTGGTTGTTTCCAGCTCATGAGCTCACAGATTCAACCAGAAATTCCTATTAGTCCCAAAGAGCATGGTCTTTTATTTTCTATTATCAACTTCCACCCCAAATAAATCTACTGCTGTCCACCAGGTCTTACTCTTTTTATATGACATTTCTATGCCATCCCCATCCCTTTTATCAGTACCTTCCAACTTCACACTGTCAATCGGGCTTTTGCATCAGGGACTTCTAACAAAACCGCTAAACAACCTGAACTCTGAAAATAATTACTGAGGTATTGTACTAGTGATCTCTGCTTACAGACCAATAGGCTCCTCAGCTGAACTCATTTCGGCTTCTTAAACCACCACATAATTCTCACACTTTATCCTCATCTTCCCTAGCTTAACTGAAAAGGCAACATCAAGGCAGAGATTTGCATTACTGACCTGACCCAGTACAATCACAGAATCACAGAATGGTTTGAGTTGGAAGGGACCTTAAAAATCATCTAGTTCCAACCTCCCTGCATGGGCAGGGACACCTCCCACTAGGCCAGGCTGCTCAGAGCCCCATCTAACCTGGTCTTGAACACTTCCAGGGATGGGACTTCCACAGCTTCTCTGGGCTACCTGTGCCAGTGTCTCACCACCCTCATAGTGAAGAATTTCCTTTTAATGTCTAAGGAAATGGAAGGGAAAGAAAGGGCAAGTGGGAGAAAGAAGGCAAAGGAGAGGAAAGCAAGGGCAAGGCAAAGCAAGGAAGGGCAATGAAGGAAAAGGAGGGGAAAGGAAAGTCAAGGAGGGTCAAAGAAAGTCAAGGAAGGTCAAAGAAGGTCAAGGAGGGGACAAGGAATGGAAACAAATAGGCTCAATTACACCCATTTCACAGGTGCAGAAGCAAAGATGACTGAAGGGAGCTGAGCAGTGCCACCAAGAAACTGGGGTGGGAAAACAGTCACAAGCAGCAACATCTGTGACTTTGGTCTCTTTGGGTGTTTGTGGTGCCTGAAAACAAGCTCCCTAGTTGGGGTGAAAGTTACCCTCCATATGCTCCAAATCAGACACACACTCCTACCTTGGTCCTCCACTGCCAGCCAAGCACTGCACAGATGTGTGGTCTATGAAGGGCTTGGGAATGATTTGAGATCTTTACCTGAAGTGCTTTGCCACAGTTTATGTTAAGACATCTTATTAGAGAGCTGGTTTATATGCTCCTGCACAGTTCAAACCTTGACTTTCTTAAGCAAATAAATAAAATGAATCATCCCTCTGGTCTTTAGTTTATTCGTTTTCAGACTGATTTCCAAAGGAAATGAGTTATAAGCAGGTATGTTTTCTGTGGTCTGCCTGTCAGTCCTCTCTGAATACCTTTCAAACCTGCCAGCCAGCGAGATTTGATGGAGGGACAGAAGTACTAAGTTTGAGTGATAGAAATGGAGAGCAGGGAAGAGGCAAGGACACTAGAGACCCAGCTACACAAAAGGGTGATGCTTAAGCTCACTTTACATGGTCTATCAAAGCTCAGCCAGGTGACACAGCCTGACACAGCCAAGGTTAGCTGACTGTTGCTGACAAACGGTCCTGTGTAAGTTTTAGTGCATTTTTAAGGAAAATATTATTTCAAAAGCTTTGTTTTGTACTTCTCTCTCTGCAATTAGTTAGAAAACAGTTGGTGTGGGCATCCTCTTCCTCTTTGATTCTGTCTCTTGTTCTTCTCTTCATCCCATCCACAGAGGCCATAAAGGTTTATCTGTGTTTCAAAACATCGTTAAAATGGAAAGGCTTTGGGCTACCCTGGACCTGGATCAAACAGTGCATGGGTGATTTTTTTTCCTTGAACTCTTCCTACTTGACCTCTCTGTCTTGCCAGATGAGTCTTTTCAGCTAGGGAGAGTTCAAGGAAAAACCTAAAGCATTTCAGTCCCTATCAATTATACATGGCATGAATACACAAGGACGTGGCCCCAGAGTCAGCCTGCTGTCCACCCCTTAGCAGACTCTGCAGTTGTCAGCTCCTTCTCATGTCCTGTGAGGTGAAGTGTGAGCCACCGCAGGGCACAGCAGGCAGATGTTGGGCAGCTGCATCACCCTGCCCTGTGTGCGGGACAGGATCGAGCACTGGCTTTCATCCCACATGGAACATGCTGCAGTAAGCCAGGCTTGAGGCAATTGTGGTGTGCACAACTGTCAGTGGCTTCATCTGAGAGCCTTCAAGCTGTTCAAGCTACATTTCACAGTACTGCTGTCAGTTGCTTCAACCACTGTGAGCAAAGGATGCTTTACTCTTCAGTAGAGAAGGCAGCTTGAAATCCATTGCTTCCTCCAAATTGTCTCCCTACTTACAGAAATCCCCTCCTTGTCTCAGATAGGTTTAAAAAAAACAACAAAAAAACCAAAAAACATAATTCCATTAAGACCTTAATTTCAGTATGTAATACACTCTGGTAAGAATCATAAAAAAATGTATAGCACTTGTTAGAGCTGGATGGCTGTTGAACTCCAGGCACTTAGCATATGGTTGTCACCATCTGATGTTGCTGATCTCTGATAAAATTATACATACTTTTCCCTTGTGAAAATGACTCGAGAGACCTGATTCCTCAGTGTCAATAGCAACAGGAGGCCAGAGGAGGAAAAGGTAGAACATAGAGAAGGTGCAACGGTGGGAGAGTGAAGCAACACAAGGTGAAGAAGAACAAACAGCAAGGAAGGGGTGGTGGAATAAACAGCAACTGGAAGAGTAGATCTGAAGGTCACACATATCTAAAGTCATTATCAACTGGACTAAACTGGACTAGATGAGTACTGATTTTAAAAGATAAAGACAGATCAAAGATCACTGGATAAAATCAGAGAAGAGGAAACCTCCAGCATATTTAACCTTCCAACCTTAACCATTCTATGATTCTGTGATTCTAACCTGGCAGATCAACCATAATAACAGCCTTGGCAAAAACAAACAGAAAGGAGTTCCATCTCTTCTAATGTGGCTGCAGGAGGAACTAGCATTTATGGATATTATACAAACAAATTGATCCAGCAGTTAAAAGCTGACTGAAGCTCTTGCTTTGCAAGGACTTTGCTCCTACCTCTCCTGGCTGGGAAAATCAAAGGCATGGAGTTTAGAACATGAAGTATGAAGATCATCTCCACCATAAGCTCTTTATTTTGGTAGAATAAATATTTGCTGGTACACAGCTCAGGGCAGATTTTGGCTTCAGGAAACAACTCTTGTTTGCTTGATATCTAGGTTTTAACTACTTCTTTAATACTACCACAGCTAAGAATTTTCAGTAAGCCTCTGTTTTTTATTTGAATGACCAGTAATTGCAGGAACTGGTAGATCAAAATACTCCTTCAAAACAGAAGCTAAGAGATCAGATTAAAAGTTTGATGGAATTTCTTGCTTCTCAAAGCTTTGGCCCTTTGAGGGAGAACTGCAATATTATATCACTAGCTTTGTGGCAAAAAAAGAAGCATAAATCACCACAAACCTGCCTTAAAGTAGCTGAAGAATCATTTAGAAATAATGAACACTTCTGAAGAACTGTGCTCTTGACAATTAGAAAAGTCTGAAATATGGGGAGATAAACAGCAAAGGTAAAAATCACCCATGTGTGCTCTTACTTAAGTGCTTACATATTCACATGTCTGGCTGGGATGTTGCTCTGACAAATTCCAACAGGACCTTCTGATAGGAATCAGCACTAAGTGACAGCCATTGAGGATCGTTTGTGCTCTGAGAGTTAACAAGTAATGGGACTGCAGAGCTCAAGAGCAATTCAAGAGCCTTGTATCCATACACATGCATGGCACAAAGGTACAGATGAGATGTATCCCAGGTAACATTTGCTTAAGCTGTTCTTAAACACTTCCAAAGCTAGGATGCTGCACAACTTCCCGAAGCAGTCTCTTTCAATGCTTCGTGCTCTTCAAAATTCTTCCTATCTGAATTGTAAGCCCTCCTCTTGCTTCCCAAGTGCAAGAAGTACAGTTCATATCCTGATTATACTCTTCTTCGCATTACAGGTTGTTGTCATTTCTTTTTACACATATGAATGCAGTTAGGCTATCTTCACTCATGGTCTTGTTGAGGGTTTATATTCTGTATTCTCTGGACCACTTATTATTGTCAGGGTCCTCTTGTGGTTTGCACCCACATTTTTCTCTCAAGGCTGGCATCCAAAATGAGACACAGTACTCTCAGATGTCTTGCAAACTGCCAGGGTGCATTTTTCTTCATCAATAGTATAGCCTTGTTGACTTCAGATAGTGATGTACTTCACACTCCAGATCCTTTTCAGCAGAATTGCTCTCCAACCAACTGCTCCCCTGCTGTACTTGGGTTTTTCCTGTCTAATTGTAGGACTTTTCACTTGCTCCTAATGAATTGCATCCTATTTTTATCAGGACACCATCAGCTTATGGGTATTATTTGGAATTCTGCCCCTCTCTTCCAGCATACACCAGCTCCTCACATCTTGGTTTTATCTGCGAATTGACCAGGGACTCTGTCACTTAGGTCTTTATTGACAATACCAAATACCATGGGCCTAGGGCAGATCAGTGCAGTACCCTACTTGATATTGTCTTTCACTTTGTTAACAGTTACATCTATTCATTTAGACTGTTCTCCTTCTATTTGCTTGAGAAAATGTCACTAGAATTTGTCATTTAACTAGTGTAAAAGCCAAGATACATAACATCTACTGTTTTCCCTTTCTCTTCAAGATTGATTACCCTGTCGCAGACTGAGGTTAAACAGATTTGTTCTGACAGCTCACATTAGCTGTTACTTATCTCCTTATTATCAGCCCTGTGCACTCCGAGGGATGGCAGTAGGCAGGGTCCCAGGGTGGGCTGCCAGCAACAAAAAGCCTGACACACAGGCTTAGGAGCTCCTCTGAGAATTGCTAGGTGCCTCATAACATGCATGGTGGTGGAAATACCAGCATTACTTCAGTCACTACTACTGTCTCTCTCTCCTAGAAAAGATAATTTGGACTCAGGAAAATCAGGGTCTTTCTTCTGGAAAGGTTGAAAGGATGAAGGATGCAAGAGCAGCAGAGAACCAAAGGAGGTCATGCTATGTATTGGGAAGAAGGCATGGCCAAGAAAGCAGGAAAGGAAGAAGAAGGGGAAGGCAGCTTGGAAGAGGTGGCTCTCTTCTGGTTTTCCAAACATTTGTGGATCCACACCTCATTTAGCATTAATCCCTCCCTACAGAGAGACACAACCTGTCATGCAGCTTGAATTTTAATTTTCCACACTTTCCCTGCAAGCAGAAACATACGGGCATATTTAGGCCTTTTTGGTACCTGGAGAGGAATAAATGAGAAGCACTGGCTGGGAAGTTGTACTCTCATTCTGATACTCCCTCTTCATACCATTAAGGTTGTATGGGAACTGGAATCAGCTGATCAGATTATTGCCAGACATTATCATGCTGTCTATAATTAGCTTTTTATTGGAGAGAAGCCAGAAAATGCTCTTTGTTTGCAAGCTTGTACTATAGAGAAAGAAAAGAAATATTTCATGGAAGAGATTGTTTGGAAACTGCAGATCCTAATTAGTGTCTCAGAATTGTAGTGAAACTGCATGTGGCATTTCTCTGGGTAAAAAAAAAAAAAGCTTTAAAAATGCTTTTAAATCCTCTTTTGAGGAATGCTGGGTTGCATTCTGAAAGGAACAGCACACATAGGGCTCAGTGCAGATAAGGAGGCTTTACCCCCTCTGCTCTGTGCCTGTGGTGCAGGCTTCTTACATCCCGGCGTGTTACGTGGCTCCTTTTAGTGCTGATCCAGGTGGAAAACTGAACACAGGCTCAAACATAGGTTAAAATCTGGGCTGTGATACCCATATATAACCTGTGCAGTCTGCACATTCAGGGTAATAACGTCAGAGAAATTTGGATAATAATTCAAATAGTCCAGATCTTTTAATGCTGTATATTGAAATTACAGTATTTTAAGTCCTAGGTGACTTTTATTCTAAGGTAACCCTTTACATTTTACATTAACCCTTTTCTGCCTTCCAGTATGTGAAGAGGCCTTCAGGAAAGCTGGGAAGGAACTTTTTATAAGGTCATGTAGTTCTAGGACAAGGGGTAATGGCTTTAAACTGGAAGAGGGGAGATTCAGGTTAGACAATAGGAAAAAGATCCTTACTGTGAGGGTGGTGAGACACTGGCACAGGTTGCCCAGGGAAGTTGTGGCTGCCCCCTCCCTGGAGGTGTTCAAGGCCAGGCTGGATGGGGCTTTGAGCAACCTGGTCTAGTGGGAGTTGTCCCTGCCCTTGCAGGGGGGTTGGAACTAGATGATGTTTAAGGTTCCTTCCAACCCAAACCATTCTATGATCTCATGAAATGTTTTACCCTATTCATGTTAAAAGTTAGTTACAATGTAAATTACTAACATATGGCTGAAGTTACACATCAGGTAGTAACAGGAGGAGTTGAGAGTTTGGAACAGGGTGCTATGGACACAGAGACACAGTGCAGCTAGCCTGATGACAAGAGAAGCATTTGCAGCCATGAAATCCTAATCATCTTTTTCTCTGCTGGGTGTACTCACCAAGGGACTCACCTGCAGTGCTTAAAGCCAGTCCTTGCAAATATCCCCAGGAGACTGGAGCAGGTGTCCTATGCAAGAGCTAATAGTAAGTCCAGTGGTTAAACCATTTCATATACCCGTGTCTAAGAGTCTGAATCCAAATGATTGGATCCATCACTGGATCCAAATTCTCCCTTTAATTTCTCCACTGGACACCATAAGCTCCATGTGCTTGTAAACACCATTTACACAAACTGCAGCACAGACATTAGTGATACATTCACTGGTGTCATGGTTAGAAGATCACTGTCTATTCCAATACAAACATTTTTCCTTTTTTAATCTTTTGTTGTTGTTATATTCCAATAATTTTTCTTCTGAAACACTTAAATCAAACCACAACTTATGGCTATCATGTTTTCTCTTTTCTGAGGAAGATCATCACTGTGAAGGCTGCCAAGCCTTTTGAAGTAACAGAAGTATGAGACTCTTCTAGTCTGCCCTATTATTTTGAGCCTGAAAGAGATAAGAGACAAAGCCTGTTCTATGATATATAAAGGTCTTAATCAAATGTCTGAGTAAAACCCTGAAGCAGTTATAGCAAAGCATCAATCAAGTGTTTTCCAAAATAGAACCAGAGCAAGAATATGCACCATCTTCCTGCAACTTAGTGAGATGCTGGCTGCTATACTTAGGGTGAAATCATATCAGAAAGCAAGGTATTTTGCAGAGCTTAATTGTGGTTATTTCTGGGAATGACACTGCCAGTTTGTGAAATACACTTTTGAGTTTGTAGTGCTTGGACTACCTGGCACTTACTAAGGAGTAATAATTCACATGGGCTGTTAAACTCCAGTGGTAGAGTCAAGAATAAATACAGTAAAGAGGGAATATCCACATCAGGTTTAAGCAGTAGAGAGTTTAGCTACTTCCCTCTGGTTTGCAACTAAACAAATCAATACAGGCTGTTGGTTTTTTTAAACCACTGGCTGTCTGGAAGAGTCTTATTAGCCTTGCCCACCTCAGGGAGAACTCCTCAGTGAAAGTGGGCCAAATGCACTAATACATTTTTGGAAGGCAAGTCTAATATTGCCTAGAGTTTCTGGCTGGGTGGTGGAAAGCAAAGGTCATTTGGATTCAGACCCTTTGGCATGGGTATATGAGAGTGGTTCAACCACAGGACTTACTGTTAGCTCTTGCATAGGATACCTGCTCCAGTCTCCAGGGGATATTGCAAGCGCTGGCTTTAAGCACTGCAGGTGAGTGTCCCTCGGTGAGTACACTCAGCAGAGAAAAAGAGGATTCAGAGCAGGAAT
>NW_009952265.1:407921-421049 GCF_000747805.2 Chaetura pelagica | reverse complement strand
TGTGATTGTGATTCTGTGATCTGCTAGAGGAGCTGCTCTCATACACACCCTAGGGAGACTAGTTTCCTTTGCCTGGATTTCACAGGCTGGCTGCACCCTCTGTGTCCTTAGCACCTTGTCCCAGATTCTTAAGTCCACTTTTCCCCCCGTGACTTTTCTTCCTCCATGGACCTTAACTCCCCACTCATAAACCCCTTTCACCACCCCAGCAGTTCTGTGCCTCTGTCCCCACGTGTGTTTCAGCCCCAGCCTTTACCCCCTTGTAGACATCTCTCCCCCTGTCTTTCTTACCTATCTAAAACAACCCCTCTCAGCTTGGTGTTTACTTTCTGCTCTTCTTTCCTCCTGTGACCAGTGACCCAATAAGAGAATTTTCTTGCCCTCTAAGTCTACAAATCTACATTTTCTCCTAGATCAGATTGTGCCCAGGGTGGACCAAATATTAAGTGCTTTTGGGTACCAAATTCTAAGGCATCTCTACTGAGTGCAGGGCTATATGCAGTACTATAGTGGTTTTATTTTCAGAAGGTTATCAGTTGGCCAGCTATAGATTACTCTGAGGATAACAGAAGGCACCTGCTTGACACAAATGATACCTGCCAGATTTCAGTTCGCAAAGCCAAACAATGAGAGGGCATGAGACAAATCCGAAGAGACAGTCACCAGAGATCTTTAACAAGAGAAAAGTAAGATATGTTTCCTTAGCCTGTTCTTCAAAAATACCTGAATGGTCTTGGCTGACATTTTCCAAAAGCAGACATCAAAGCCAGCCATGGCATATTGCATATTTTAGTCCAAAAACTTAAAAGACCAACCAAGTTATGAGCAGCTGACTCTCTCTCCTACAGTGGAAGGCATAAGGCAGCACTACCAGCTTACCTGAGTGATAACAAGGTGCAAACACAACGGGAGTATGTGAAATATCAACTTGCAACCCAAGATATTCCTGTAGGGCAAGGGCATTTTCATCACCCAGAAGAACAGCAAATGGAATTCCTGTTACGACTAACACAATTGCTGAGCCCAGAGAACATGCCACGGGGTAGGGATATGCCAGTGCTGTTTGCAGAGTAATTTGGCTCACTCTCTTTAAGTGTTCTGTAACACAGACACTTGCTGGGCCTTGCCTACAGTGGGAATTCAGCCACTGGTATAAGCTGTGTCTGGAGGATTGTTCTGGCATGGAGAAAGCCACCAGGTAAGCCAAATTCCCCATAATCAAAATCTCCATGTTAAAACCCGTACATCCTACTTCCTGACTTAGTTCTTAGCTCAGCCAAAACTAGAAGCCAAAAGTTTGGGCTAAACTGAGCTATTTGCATAACGTGCAGGGGTATTCACACAGAAGAGGTTTCTCTGGTAAGATGCTGTCTGACAGCACTTTCAGTTGAACTTCATTTTAAGGGCTCAGAGAACAGCTATAAAAGTGAGAAAAGCTGAAAAACACAGGTTTTTAGTAAGAGACTCCAGGCACTTCATTATGCAGGCTATTAAAGAGAAGATGAAGGACTGACTTGACTGGAGTCTCAGAGGCAACAAGCAAGCACAAGCTTTTCAGGGTAGCAAAGGCTCTGGCTAGTTATTGCACTAGTGTCTAATAATTACAGCTGAACAAAAAAATCTGTAGAGAAGCATAATGAAGTTTCTTAAACAATGAAAGTAATTAACCTTTGGGATAAAAGGACTGTCATGGATTCTTTCTCCCTGGCACCTGTCAAACCTAGGTATCTTCCTGAAAGATACTCTGGAATTCAAAATTAAGGCAGGATACAGTAAAGTATAATCCAAAACCCACAACTGGTGTGATTTTAGTTACAGCTTCCCACCATTGCTAACCACAGCTACTGGTAAAGGCTAAAGGTGTAGATGTATTTTTTCTCTACAGGTACTTTAATATTTGTTTTGCATAACTTGGTGCCAAGCAGGGCCACATAAGTCAGTTCTAAAAGTACAGTTATCTACTGGTACCAGTTCAGTACTGCACCTCTGAAATTGTTGCATCTCATGGAACTCCCTGACATGGGTTGAGTATGCAAATGAAAATATAGAAATCTATGCTTAACATTCCTCTTAGGAATAAAAACCAGCCAAACTTCCTATTTTCTTGCATAAACATCAACAGTCAGTTGGGAAGCAAGATGGACAGGGTCCCTTCCGCTGGAGGTAATAGCATTAACTTTCTTCTCATCCCCACTGCACATTTCACTCCGTAGTTTCAAAACAGCTCATTTTGCAGCAGATGGAGACTCTTCATCACCATGTGACATACATGGTTTTTAAAATTAGGAGTTACTGATTGGTTAAGCTGACACAAATCAGCTGCCAAACTGAGAATGGTAACCATCACAGCTGCAGGGAAGCAGGACAGCCTACATTCTGAGCAGGGGGGGAATGTAGACACCAGATGCCTTCTTACAATGACAATGAGACCTGCAGTGAATGGGTGACTGTAAGTTTGCATCTGCAAGTAAAGGGCACCCTTCTAGTCACCAAAGAGATACCAGAGATGGCAGCAAAGAAAGCAGGAGGAGGATAAACCTTCCAGTTTGGTCTGTTTGAGACAGCTTCAGAAGGATTCTCTGGGGGCCTGTTATGAACCAAGAAGGAAGGTGATGAGGTGTTTGATGTGGTAAACAAACACTCCCAGTCAGAGAGACATGTCTGTTTAGGAAAGCAACACGTTTTCAAAACAGTTCCCCCTGAAAGCTGAATTACTAACAGCCTCAGCATTTACATTGAATCACAGTCCATTAAGATCATTTCGGTCCACCAAGAACTGAAAGCACACACCTCTAAATATTTATAAGGGAGACGCTCCCTCTAGGCTCAGCACTGGCTCTCCAAATGGCCAGCTCTTCCAGCAGGACTGTTTCCTGCACATCCATCTGCTCGCCTTGGTCAGATCAACACGCGTCTCTCCCACCAGCCACGTGTTGCTGACTCCTCTGCCGCCTGCGCGGCTACCGGGGATGCCCTGCATCTTCCCTGTGAGGGTGACTCACCAAAAGAACCCAGCTGCATATCTGGAAGCCCATTTGGGCTTATGAATTAGCAGGATGTGGGAGACTTTTTCTTTTAAACCAATCCATGAAGCAACTCTGATATGGGATTACTGAGTTAATATCCATGAACAGACTGCCTGTCATTTTCCACAGCATCATTTCTATTACTCTAACTGGAAATACCAACTAGGAAATGAACAGAGAGTCTGAGATCCCACCCCTCACCCCCACCCCCAGTTGCTCTGAAAGGCAGTTTCACAGAACGTGAAAGGCTGGATCAGATTGGCAGCCTGCAGAAAGCTACTGCCACTGCTCTACATGCTCTTGGTCAGCAGGTAAACAAAGCAATCCTATTTCCAGGGCTGTGAAGCCAGCAGGAAATTTACACAGCCATTTTTAATACCTTTGAAAAATAAAGAAAAACACGGCACAGTCATTTCAAGCACCATTAGAAACAGAGTGAGAAAAAATGAATGTTTGACAAAGAGGAAGGGACAAATTCTGGATAAGGAAATGCTGCTAAGGTTTTAGAAACATCTTTGGTTTTTAACTGGCAATCAAATAGTGAGTGACCAGATGCCTTTGAAATACCTGTGCACTTTAATGGCAGGATCTGTTAAAATATATTCAGAGTCCAACATTACAGCAAATGGGACAAAGCTTTGGTTAGTAATTACTGTGTCGTTTGAACAAACATACCAGCAGTGGGGCTAGTTCTGCAGTCCTTGCTCAACTCATCCATACCATCAGTTTTCTACTGGTAAAAGCCTATTCATGATTGGTCCCAATTAGCTATTTAAGTTTTAAATGTGTATTTGAATTAAGAATGTATTCTGTCCTTGTTAACTCAGACTAATCTAGGTTGGAAGGAATCTCTGGAAGTAACCTAGCTTACTTCTTGCTCATGAAATGCAAAAGCGGGATAGAGAAAAGGTACAGGGCTTACTTTAGGGGTGTAGGGGAAGGGCATCAAGAACTGTGTCATATTCCTGACCCAGCCTCATATCTTCTCAGCTGCAGGCTGCAGTTACCATGCAAAAAATGAAGTCTGGCTGTTCATTGGTTACACCTGAACTGTGACAAATTGGATTTCCAAGAGCAGTGAGTCTCCTCCTTGCCAGAGACACACTGAGTAACACCACCTGCCATGGGAAATTTCTCTCCACGCCCTGGCACTTGTCATTGCCAGCCTCTGAACTGATCCTTGCAGTGGCATCCTGCCTCCCTTCCCTCTCCCCCAGGTCATGCCATTCCCAAAGCTGCCTTGAGTTGCAGCACCTGCTGTGCTTGTGGACAGCACAACTTCTCTCATTTCCCCAGAGCCTGTGACTGCACCATTCTTATCAGCATTCCTCAAACCATTCTTAATACCCAATATGCCCACCAGAGTAAGCACTACAGTAAAGCACCAATGGGGCTCCAGAGCATGTCTAAAGGATCTTTTCCTTTCTTCATTTCACTCCTATATGTGGGAAACTCACTATGGGGATTTTCTTCAGCTCTTTGACATTTATGCAACAGTTGTCCTTCAGCACAGAGTCCTCAGCATGCTGTTTCTTCTTTGTATTTACCTTTTCCTTTAGGAAGCCAGCAGAACTGACCTCTTGGGCTGAGCCTGTGTTACCATGCCTTGGAGACAGCATAAAGCCTAGCACATCCATTGCCTGTGCTACAGCTCCAGGTGCCTCTGCTTTACTAGCAGCACACTCCAACAGAGCAGAGCACCTTCTTGATTCCTATAGCAAAACTCCATGCAGGACCTCCTGGATAAAAGGCAGTTACATATCATTTGTAAATCTAACAGCCTTGGCTTAAGACAAATGCAAAATGTGATCCAATTTAATCCCTTCTTTCCATGTCAGATGGCTGTTGGGCTGCCTTTTTGTACTTTGCTGAGCTCCAGCCCTCAGTCTGAGAAGCAATTTTGCTACAAACTGAGCCGGTGCTGCCATGAGACCGTGCGTTCCCGCTCTGCGGGGGGATGTTCGTGTTCCCCCACTCTCCCCCCAGAGCAAACAGAACCCCTTCGCTTTGCAGCGCCAGAAATAGAAGTGTTGGTGTTTAAATCGCAAACAATCGGGTTTGGCAAACAATGCTCCCTTTCTGAATCACGGGGCTGAGTCACTTCCCTCACCTCAGCCGCTCTCTTCCCCCGTACAGGACGCAGGAGCAGGGACACGGACAGCAATAACGTTCCTCTCTCTGTCTGTCGGTCTGTCTGTCTCCCCATCCCCACCCCCCACTGCAGCCTGCCTGCTCCAGGCCGAGCTGGTGAATTACGAGCGAGTCAAGGAGTACTGCCTCAAAGTGCTCCAGAAGGAAGGCGAGAACTTCAAGGCGCTCTATCGCTCGGGAGTGGCCTTTTACCACCTGGGTGACTTCAACAAGGCCCTCTACTACCTGAAAGAGGCGAGATCCCGCCAGCCAACAGGTACGGGGGAGCGGGGACAGGGCTTTGCATTGGGCACCTTTGCATTTCTTTTCACGAGACCTAGCCTGGCTGGCTCTGATTTCCACAGGGATGAGCATGACTCACTGTATCCCAGCTGTACTCCCCGTAGTGCAGCAAGGTTGCAGTGCCCAAAGATTAACCACTGCTGAGGCTGCAGCACAGCCTGGAAGATGACAGCACTGCTGGGATGCTGTCTGTGTGGAGGGGATCTCGCCTGTCTGTCCTTCCCTAAAGTATTTTTGAAGAAGAAAGCAGGATGGGAAAGAGAGGCCTGCTTTTTCTGTCTCTTTGAAAACAAGCTTTTTCCCCATAGTAAAGTTAGGGGACTATTTGTAATCCCCAACTGCCTTCCACCGTTCCAGTAAAGGGTTAGTATTGTAATCTGATCAGAGACACAGACATTCACTCACAGAGTATTCATAAGGATGCTTCATCTTTTGCCCTGACATCAGCCAAGTATTTGTCATCCATGTGTCAAAATCCAACAATTAATTCTAGGTCAGCAAAGATGTTATATATTCAAACAACTTAGCCTTGCCTGAGCAACCACTTTTATGTTAACCTACCCAACCTCAGAAAGCAAGCAGAAGGCCACGATACAGAGATGGTGCTTTTATTTTTCAAAGAACTGCCTAATAGAGAGGTAAACCCACACTATTGTTTAAACTCTTTCAGCTAAAAGAAAGAAATTTCGTAATACTCAAAGTAAAATTAAAGGCTCATGAGAAAGCAAGACAGAGGCCACATGCAAAGAAAACCCTACAGGGCAGCTCTTCCACCTGAACGTGAGAGGAAAGATAAAGAGTGAGAACTGGGCATAAAACAGGGTGAGCCTGGGCCCTGGCAGAGCACACCAGAGATGATGTGCATTGAACCAGAGGAGGCGAGGGAGGCTGAGCTGACCCTGCTTGGTGTGTGCTTGGTGCTGCAGGGCCCCTGTGGTGGCTCTGCCCTGGGGTAGCACCAGAGAGGGTGCGCTTAAGAGTGTGCTCGGATCTCCTTCCTCTTCCACCTCCCAGAAGGATGCCTGGTCTCATCTGCCACGCTTGGCCATGGGCTCCGGGCAGTCAGACAGCACAGCTGTGCACCCCACGCTCCCTGAGCAAATGTACTTAAAAGCTCAGTTTAGCCCGTTTTAGTTTGCAGCGTGCCCTTCTGCTTTCAGCCCTTGCCAGAACCAGGAAATGGAGAAGCCTATGCAAGAGAAAAAAGAGTGGAAAATAAGTTATCCTAACCTTGAAGTTCTGACTAGGCTCAGATGTGAAAAAGTTCTTTTAGCTGAATCACTTTGCTTCCTTTTTAAAATATGTATTTCTGTGCTTCCCCCTCCCCTCACAATACTATTTATTTGGTATCCCTTATTGGTCCTTGAAATAAATACTAATTTATTCAACAGCAAATGCTTCAAACACCACAGATTGCTGCAAAAACATACCAGAAAGTGTCCCCAGAGGCCATTAATGTATACAAAAGCCAGTTCTGGCCTTCAGCTCTGCATCAGAGACTCTTCCCTGTTATTGTTCGACCATTCGAGGCTATTGTTCTACTGTTTTATTTATGATTATGGAAAACTTGAAGGGTATTCAGGGGGAAAGAAGTGAATACATACAGTAAGAAAGGATGTGGCTGTTAAAACACAGCAGTAGGAATCAGGTAATGCTATCAAGAATTATGAGACCTGGAAAAAGTCAGTGTCTCCACTTCAGTGTCTCCATCTGCAAAACAGGATTATTTTCCTTTATCTGAGGTTTCACTAGGCTCCCTGTAAAAGCACTTAATTGCTGCTTTTCTTTTTTTTCCCTTTTTTTCTTTTTCTAATAAGGTATGTTTTGGCACAAATCACTGGCAGTTTCTTCTCTTTGGTAGGGGAGATTTTAAATCATAAAGTGGAATCAGCTAGCAAAGGGTTTTGCTGTTCTAAAGGGCTGTCAGCAGAGCAAATCCCTTATGGCTATTTACTGCTGTCTAGGGTGAAGGTTGGGTTTGGCCTGATTTCTTACGTGACCTCCAAACAAAAATCACAAAAGCAGAAGGAGATAACACACAATAATTGTATACCTTACTCAGGGAGAGGGAAGCTGCTGTTAAGTTGTGCAAAGCAGACATGCTGCCTTCCCTGAACTCTGTGTCCAGAAGCTGGTGCAGCACGAGCAACCAAATGTACATGTGACCTTCAAGGCTTGCTCAGCTCTTTCCCACCAGTGGGGCCACGTTTTCAAGATAGGGACTGACTGGTGTTGAGATGGGACCATCAGCTGGCCTGGTAATGTCAAACACCTGCAGTTAGTGTCTGCTGGCCCTGTGCTGAAAGCTCACGGGTGGCCTTCATGCAGACTGCACAGCCAAGGCAGTTTTCCCATCTGCCATGGAGTGGGCTCAGGGCAGAGCTCACCTGCCTTCCTCAACACCTGCAATTCACAAGTCCTGGCAGGAAAACCAGGCTACAGTGTCTGCACAGCAGGTAAGCAGCTCGGCTCTGAAGATACAGGGAGATCAGAAATGACCTGTAAAATGGTAGGAGGTCCCTCTGCACAAGGCCACTGGCATGGTCCTAAAGTGCCCAGAGGCCTCTTCCCATTGCAGCTTTGCCAGCATCTCTTTGGATGGGTCTGATGCCTCATCTGAGTTGTCCTGTAACTCCCGCATCAGCAGAAGGGCATCGCTTCCTCCTCGCTGAGAGGTGAGAGACATCTCCTCATTAACATTTACATTCAGCTTTTAAATACTTCTGCAGGCAGAGCTAGTATGCTGCAGTATTATTTGATGGAAAAAACCTGACAAAGGCAGGGTTCCACTTCTGAAAGCAGAGTACTGCTGTTGTTATTTCTCTTTGGTAAAACCTCAAAAAGGAAGACCTCAAAGAGGAAGCAAAACATGCCAAAACCTGCCCAGGAGATTTATGACTAGCTCACAATGGGAATATCTCCTATCCTCTATCAGGCTACACCTTATTTTGCCCCTGGCTTCCCAGACACATGGAAATCTGCCAGGTGAGGGAATCTGTGCCATGGGCAGCTACCTTACCCACCAGCTGAGGGGCCCAATTATGCACTGAAACCACTTCCACCCCTCAGCCAGGTGCCGAGGCCCTGCAGGCCCAGGCAGGTGTGATTCCCTAGCACACCTACATGGTTGTCACCTGCACTGGGCAGAAGTTTAAAGAGGGAAGCTCAGCAGCAGGGACTTTCGCCCAGGCTGCAGCCCATCAAAGGCTAGCAGGGCACAGAGCAGAGAGACTGCAGGGGGGGGCAGGCAGCAGATCCTTGGCTGGTATGAGCCCTGCCTTTGCTCTGCTGGGCATTAGCCACCTGCCTGCCATGTCTGCTGGTTTTATTTTAGGCCTAAAATTCAGGGCTACCCTGCCCCCTCCCAATGAATTTCTTTGCTTCAGGAGACGGCACAACTAAAACCAATTATGTTTTTTTCAAAAGTTGCTTCAAGATTTGCTAGTCTAGTATGAAATGCTCATGGATGAACAGCCCAGGATGCTGGTGAACCTTGTCTAACTCTGGTGCAATAGCAGAACTTCTTGGCTCAATAAGAATGCTCCAAATGGGGCAGGTTACTTAATCACTAAATCCCAGCCTCTGGACTGACTAGGATGATGAACCCACAGAAGACTCAGCAGAGAGACCCACTTCACCAGATACAGCTTGAGAAGTTACAACTGCATTGCCACAGCCCACTGCTACCCCATGGCATATTTGTGGAGAGCTCTGTGTGATGGGATACCAAGTCATCTGCCACTGTTTCAGTTCTGACTGAGGGCACAACAGAAATGTCCCCTTCTCATGTTTAAAGGACACTTTGTGTCCACAACTGCTTTGGTGGGTGCAATACTCACACTGGTTAGTGCTGGATGTGTTACTAGTAATTTGCTCATCTCTTTGAAAGCTCAGGTACTTCTTATTTTCCTAGACAGTGTGGGGCACATTTCTGCTTGGATGAGGAGGAGACAAGATTGTCCTCTGACTATGGACTGCAGTGCACTTCACATTCGTTTCTGAGGATCTAGTAACTTAAATGGACTAAGCTGGCCCTGGTTGGCTGGCTGAGTAAGGCTGTCAGCAAAGAACCATTTTTCAATCAGTATATAAGTAAAATAGGCCATTTTTTTGCATGCTTGCTTCTGATAGCACATGGCTTTTGCCAGTAGGTGGGTGCCATGTGTGTGGGGAAGTCACTCTTGTCATAATAAATCAACATGATTTGAGAAAATCTGGCCATGACTGCCCATCTGTTTGAGGATTCACTTGTGCTTCAGGGTAGACATGTTCCCTCACTGCTGGGGCCAGGAGGTAAAACAAAATTCACATGTTCTGTGTGCTGGAAGTACTGGAAGGAAGAAGAGGGCTCAACTTACCACCTGCAGAGTACTGGAATCTCACACCTCTCCACAGGAATGAAGTGCTGGTCCTCTGGCCTTAGGAACTTCATTAGACAGGGTAGACAAGACAGTATGCAGCCTCTCACACAGGACAAAGATGCAGCTAGAGTGTCGTGGTGGAAGGACTTCCAAATATAAAATTTAAAGAAAGTAAGAGTACAAAGTTAATATGAACGATGCTCTTCCCAATTCAACTCATGGAACAATGTGAGAAGAGTGAAATGGGCTGTAAAGGGGATAGGAAGGTCAAAAAGCAGAGCATAACTGTACACAAGATATCTTTAGGGGCTTGCATGCAGGCACAGAAGGTAGGGAAGCCAATGGAGGTGCCATTCCACAAGAACAGGCAGGGATGACCTGGATATTTTCAATTGTGTGAATTCAACTGTGCTGACCAAGAGTAATCAGAGAGAAGGTAAAAAACAGCTGAGGCAAGATTGCGAGCAACAGGGAGGGTAAGTACAAATCAGACCAGGTTCTCCCAAACCAAAGCAGGAGAGTTAGTTCAGAAACCCTTCAGACTGTTGCAGTTCCTGGAGGCAGCGCTGGAGCCTTGTTGCTCCTTGATGAGGCACTAAAAGTGTCTGTCTTTCACAGAGAGTTGTAACCCCTGTATGTGTGTGTGCTCTTTCTCTGCAGACACCAATGTCATACGATATATCCAGCTGACAGAGATGAAGCTCAGCAGATGTTCCCAGAGAGAGAAAGAAGCCTTGTGAAAATGAAGACACTTCAGCTGAAGTGCCCAAGGGGGAACATTTCCTTCCTAGAAGCCCATTTGGTGGATTTTCCTGTTTGCTCTGCCTCATCCTCATCTCCTCATCTATCCACTCTCCCTTGCTCTTCATTGAATCCCAGTTTTGAAAAAAAGAGACTCAGATGCTGGATATGGCTGCTTGCCAACCATGGTAACACCCCTTCCCTGTGGCAGGAGAGCACAATGGCTACAGCCAGCCTTGTTCCAAGACAGTGTCACACACCTGGAGTAAGCAACGCAGGGGGACCTTTCTGGTCCTGAGCTGCCTGCCTATTGCCCTTAGGGAAGCAACCCCCAGGAAAAACAACTTCCTGACCAGGCAAGTTGGAGACAGTTTCTGCTCTGAGAGGTCACTGGAGCTTGGAAGAGCTGAGAAACCAAGAGAGCCGCTGGTCTTTTCACAGGGGATAGCAAATGCCTTTTTACCATCAGTTCCCTCTGCCTGCTTCTCCAGTGTGTGTTATCAGTCTCCAGTGAGAGCTCACATGCTCCCAGGCTAATGCCAGTGAAAACTGTTTCTAAACATCCTCTTAATGAAAGCACAGAGCACCCTACCAACCCCCTGCAGAGCTGTCCTGGTGCTGGAGGAGAAGGCTGTGGGCTACCACAGAATGCTGGATGGACTGTAAAAGCATGGTGTACAGAAGGAAAAACTGTGAAATAATTCATTAAAAGCAAATAAAAGTTATTAATAGGCAACAAGTCCAGGCATTGCTTTTCAAAGGCACCTCTTGGGTTCCCCGTGTCTATATGGGCAACATTGTCTAGTGGGGGGCAGGATGGCTGGGGGGACATCTCCATTCTTATCTTGGCTCTGCCAATTCCTTGCTGTGTGGTCTTGGGCAAGTCACTTAGGCACTCTGTGCCTCAGTTTCCCCACCTGTATCTGGGGATAATAATACTTCCCTACCTCGCAGGGGTCTTGTGAGGATGCATTAGTAAATGCTTGTAAGCAACAGTACAATGATGTACAGTGCTAGTATTATTAGTACATTCGATTGAGGTCTTGGTTCTCCCACCTTGTGTCAGTGCTTCCTGTGTCCTTTTTTTTTTCTTTCGTAGGAGAACACGTTGCTGAACAAACAGGGCAGGACCAACAGCTTTAGAGCCTATTTCAGCAGCCCTTAAGGCTTGTTTGGACCCCCTCTAGCAGTCTGATCACTGCTAAGAGCTCAGGCTCCTTGGCTGAAGGGTGATTTTCTGAAACTACCAGTAATGGGATCAGTAGGTGCCACAAACATATTTCCAGTGTGACTGCCCCATCAGTGGCCCACAGGCACTTGCTCCCAGTTGTAGGATGTACACGAGTGGTCTTATCCCATGGTGGTCAGTGTGAAGTGAGTGTACCCAGATCTATTTTACTTGGCCTTCAGCCAAAACATGGAAACTGAAACACAGACAGATGAACAAAGTTCAGCCAAGTGTTGCACGCTGTGGTCCCAGCAGATGTGGTGACTGCAGACAGTTGGCTACAGCATCCCACATTCCAGCTGTGGTATCTTGCCACATTTTTCTCTAGCCAAAATTTGAAGGAGTTGATAGACAAACATCAAGAGAAAAGGAAAATCTCTATCATTGTCTCTAAAAAAACCTTGAGAAGTATTCATTTGTTCAGGGGGACATCCAGCCCACATTGGGGCCAGTGGTTAAGAGATCACTATAAAGAGGCATGTAAATCTCAGAGATAAGGGCCTCCAGCATCATCACCTGGGATGGCACCAGAATATGTTCCTCAGGTGGCTGGTGAAAAACAGCTGTTTCCCAAAACTGGGAACACTGTGTGTAGCTACAGTGAAGGAAGGGGCTGTGTCCTAGAGGCAGCACAGTCACATTCTTCAGATGGCCCACAGTTCATGCATCTGTGCTAGAAGTAGCAAGCACCTCTGCCCACCACTATGCATGTCTAAGCAATAAATGAGGCTACAGCTGCTGCTAGGACAACAATAGAGTTAAAGACAAAGAGGACAAATGAAGGAGATTCTGTAGGTGATTGTTAACTAGACCAGAAAAAAAGGATCAGCAGAGCTGTGCTTGGGTGCATGTAAGGTGCTTCTGGTACTGTAAAAAACACAAGAGCTAATAAGATTCCAGTTGTCAGGCAAATGCAATCCTTCATTTCCTAAATACAACACATCAGGCAGCAAATTCAACTGGAGGTGAAGCCCCCGATCTTCATATTGCTCATGATAGTTCATCCCACAGCTGTATGTCTCTTCAATAGGAGTGAAATGAGAATTCATCCTGCAGGCCATGCAGGAGGAGAGGACACCACCTACACAAACAATCTCTGCCCCAGGAAAGCTCAGATAAGCAGAGGCAGGCTTGTTACTCATGACCTTAATGTAAGAGAAAGGGCATTTTCCAGTCACTGGATAAGTAGGTCCATGGACTGTCACTTTGTCTGGAAACAATTTTAGCCCTCACAATGGCTTCACTGACATCCTGTCACTGCATCAGTCCCATGTATACATTAGTATAAAAAGGGCACAGCAGACTCCAAAATACAGTCTCGTCAGTTCTCAGTCTCTTT
>NW_009952265.1:384241-407852 GCF_000747805.2 Chaetura pelagica | reverse complement strand
CCCTCCAAGAGAACTGCAAAGTGTGGGGGAAAGTGGGAAGTTTATGAATGTGCATATGAAAAAGATCTCAGAGAGCCTCCAGGTGCTACACAGCCACCAACTTGCTGCAGAAAATGGTTGTCCTTATATAGCTTGATACTCATGGTACCTGCAAGCAGTGCACATTCACACCAGGAGCTGGAGGAAGGAAGTCACCAAAGAGAAAACAGTCAAGCATCATTTTGCCAGCTATGTAGCAGCTGTATGTTTCCACAGTGGCACAAAGCTTGAGCAAAACATGGACAAAACTCCAGGTGGGAGCCCTCCACATGTCAAGAAGACAAAAGCTGCAAAGAGAGCAGCTATGCCACCAAAGCTAACAGAGCTCCTATGAACTGCACTCTCCCCATGGTAGCCAACTCTGCCTTGTAGTATCAAACATCCCAGCACAGTTTACAGTCTAGTTGGAAACATGTATAGACACATCACCACTTCTACTGCATGCATCAGGGGAGTAGAGAAGGGGCTTGGAAACTTCCTAAAAGGCTTTGTCTTCTGCAGAAAGAAAGAAAAGGCATATTTAACATCCAATCCATCATTGACATCCATGAGCTCTTCAGCTCCTGAGGAGCAAGATCCTGATAGAACATGGGCAAGCTTATCTCCTGCCACTATGGGCAAGCTTATCCCCTGCCACTACTAAATTTAAGAATACCCAAGGGAGAAAACTGGGGGTTTGTCCAAGAACTGCCTTAACAGGAAACAGAAAAGTGAAATAAGGATTGACGATGAAGGGGAGAACCTAGTATCAAGCCCACAAGAAAGAGGTCTATGTACACAAGAAGGCCCTCCAGATTCCCTAGCTAAGTAGAGTTACACCTTTTCCAGTGAGCAGTCCTAAGCAGTCAGATGTAGAGGTGTGGACAGAGGCCACCCAGTCCCACCCAAGTTACCCAGCCATTGCTACAGGGAGTTGGAAAGACAAAGGAGGACACTCTGTTGGAGGTGGTCATGTCCACTGCAACTGAAGGTATGTTTTCCATGGAGCAGTCAAATGGCAATGTGAGAATACACATCCTGGAAGCCAAACTAAGCAAACCAGGCTTTAGCTCAGCCAGGTGATGTATGTGTATGTCCTCAATGTGCATACATAGGGGAATGACCACAGGCCCCCTTCAGGTACCCAGCAGGGCTGAAATGTCTCCAGCCCAAAGGAATGTGAGCCCATTTGCCCATCACAGCAGGAACAAAATTACATGGCAGATGCCAGGCAGAGCAGTAGGAAAGCTGACAGCAAGCAATAACTGAGGCTGAAATAAGAGAGGGATGAGCTGATCACACAATGCAAAATACAAGCCAAATCCACGCCACACACTTCAGTTTAGCTTTCCCAGAAAGAGAACTGAAATCAGAAAAACAGTGACCACAGGCTTAGCCACATTATTTGCAGTTCATAACAAAGCCCAATTTTAATTGGCAGGATACACAGCAGGAAAAAGGCCAGTAAGATTAGAGGTGATTTTCCAGCTGGAGAGGGCAAAAGAGGGGGAGGTTTCCTTCCTCCAGCACAATCGTTTTTTAAGGTGTGAGGAGAAGACAAACACATGCTGGCTGCAGGATTTTTCCAAATATGTGTTAACCTTTGCAGTTGGTAAAAGCGGCCAGGACAGGGTGGAGAAGTCTTGGTTTAAATTAAGAGGGTATGACTGGTTTCCAGAACTGACAGGAAGGCTATTCTTGCTTGCTAGTGAACCCAGAAGATGAAGAGGAGGACCTTGAGTGCAGAGCAACCCCCTTAGCAATTCATCTCCATTTAGCTTTCTCTTTCATCTGTGTAAATGTTCTCCCCAAGCTACAGCCCAGCAGGCCCAGGGGTGTCTGTCCTCTTGCTTCATGTAAGATAGAATCATAGAATGTCTTGGGTTGGAAGGGACCTCTGAAGGTCATCTACTCCACCCCCCTACAATAAGCAGGGACATCTCCAACTAGACGGATTGCTCAAAGCCCCATCAAGTCTGACCTTGAATGTCTCCAGGGATGGGGCCTTCACCACCTCTCTAGTCAGCCCATTGCAGTGATCCACCACCCTCATATTAAACAACTTTTTCCTATGTCCAACCTAAATCTACCCTTCTTTAGCTTAAAACCATTATCCCTTGTCCTGTCGTTACATGCTCTTGTGAACAGTTCTTCCCCAGCCTTCTTGCAGGCCCCTTTCAGGTATTGGAAGGTTGCTACAAGGTTCCCCTGGAGCCTTCTCTTCTTCAGGCTGAACAACCCCAACTCCCTTAGCCTATCTTCATAAGAAAGGTGCTCCAGCCCTCTGATAATTTCCATTGCCCTCCTCTGGACTTGCTCCAACAGGTTCGCATCCCACTAAGGACTTCACCTGGCTGCCATGACTTTTCAAATATCATGGAGAGTGGCTTGGCAACTACATCAGCCAATTCCTTCAGGACTCTGGGATGCATCTCATCAGGTCCTATGGACTTGTGTATCCACCTCTCCAGAGGTTTTGTCTGCATTGTTTTCTTTAAGCTCAATCCCTTGATTATACCTTTTCTCTCATCTTTTTCCAAGGGACAGGAGAAGGGAATGGGGAGGGCAATGGGGAAATCAAACCAAATTCACACAGGACCAGCTGACTACCCCTCTTCTCTGCTCATTTATTCATCTTTCCTTCTGCAATCTGAAGCATACTGATGCTCTTCCCAAGTTTCTACTGGGAAACTCCTTGCTCTGCACAGTAGTTGGGTAGAGGCTTGGGCAGGGGTTACTTAAATAAGGAGGGCAGTGGTGGGTGAATTTGCCACCCAGATGGGATGCTTGGGAGGGTGCAGTAAATTATCAGGTTCCTTAATACTATTGGTGGGTTTGCATAACCAATTAGTAGGACTTTGCATCACTATAGCTGGTACGAAGTGGTTTCCAGAGATTGTTCTGAGTTGATCTTCTTATGAGTTCCTCAGTTACTAAATGCTGTGGACTGTGCTACCACACCAGGAACAGCTTCGATGCTGCCTCAGTGAAGGTGAGGAAAAGCCAAGACACCCTGCTGACTCCTGTCACAACTACAGTTTAAGGAAGGTAAGTAAATTCATACTTGATAAGAAGATGAGAGAAAACCTGTGGCAATAAATGACTTTGGCAGCCTGCAAGATGGAAGGAGGTGTAAGTGGTACACCACAGATGCAGGGAGGGGAAGAAAATCTCACTTTTGCTTCCCAGATGCTCCTTCTGCCTCAGCAGCAAGAGGCCAACTCAAACTCTGCTCAGTGAGGAGAGCTCTACCTACAGCAGCTGTTTCCAGCAGTAGTTGTGGTGGGGAAGCAGGAAATTACCTAGTTACCCTGGTTTTGTGCTCACTCCTTAACCCCTGGCAAATATCTGTTGTTACAGGGACAGTGACATGGCACGTGCAGCACTGCTCAGCCACAGCCCTGGCCTCCCAGAGAGGCTGACTTCACAGGCCTTACCCACAGCCTCTCTCTTTCCTTTGTCGCCAGCCAAGTCTTATAAATAGCAGCAGCTCTGCAACAACTAACTTCCACAACTTTTGTTTCCTTCCAGAGGACTATCCTTCACTCCACTTTGCCTGCCAGGGCGTGTGAGCCTGTGCCAGCTCGTAGCTGCCTCTGGCATCTCCCCATCACTGGCGAGGAAACAACCTATAACTTAGCCAGGTGGAACTGGCAAGGGAATTGGGGAATAAGAAAAGGAATTTGGCTGGGGCTCTGGAGCCAATACAGATCCTCATACAACTATAACCACCAGATCTGCAGCGCTAACATGTGCCCAGACACCTGTTACACACCACACTCACAGCAGCTCCCTGTTGCCCACTGCAGCCCACAAGGGTGATGGGAACGAGCTCAGAGGAAGGGTGTATCACCAGTGTTCTCTCTTCCTTATACTATTTTCTCCTGAGAGCTGAGTTAACAGGAGCATATGGGTATATGGCCTCATGCCTATTGTCAGAGCTACAAATCAAAATTGTCATTCATACGAAACTGTACATTTTCTATATTAGACTCCAGCTTACCTCAGTACTGTAAAGGTTTGGTGTAAACTACTGTGAAATACTGACATCTAAAATGCAAAAGATAAACACTGAAAATGACAGAAATCTTTATACAAAGAGCTCTGCCAATTAAAAAAAAAAATAAAAATGTCACGTTGAAATTAAAAAGACCTGGCTACTACTAAAAGAAGCTAGATTTAATATTAAATAATCTCAACCAGTGACTTTGTCTGCAGCATTTATGGAGTCATTCCTCTGTGCATGTGTGAGTGTGTGTGCATGCAGGTGTATGTGGGGTGCAGCCCTGGGAGCAGAAATGTATGAGACAGAACTGGACCAGACCTTTTTCTGCTGTCTAGTTCACCCCACAGTAGGACCTGCTCTAGCTCCACCAGTCCTGACAACTTTTTACTGACCACTTCACTCTCTTGAAATGAGGAACAGAGGAGAAAGAGACACAGATAACCACAGGGCCTGGCAGAAGCTCTGACTCCATGGTGGAGGGAGGCTTTTTGCAACAGGAGTCACAACAAAGTGAAGCAGAAGAGAAAGAGGAAAGAGAGGAATGGTAGAGAAATGTAAAAAAAAAACAAATCTGAACTGGTAGCAAGTATTTCCATCTGTGACAGAAGTAGGACTTGTGCCAAGTAAGATGTGCCAGCAGCATGGAGGAGGGTGGGGGGACAGGCACAACATGCATAGGAACATCATTTTAAGACCTGTATTAGCTGGAAGTGGTAACCCATCTTCATTATGTGTTCTGGGGATGGAGTTGTTTTGAGACCTGAAACAAAGAAAATGAGAGCTTTTTTTCCAAGTCTGATAAGAGCATTTGATTTTCTTGATGACTTCACATTCCATCCCTTCTGCCAAAGTTTTCCATAAAGCAGGCTGCTGTCCCAGTTTGGTGGGGGGAGATTTTTTTTGCTGTCAATCATAGAATAATAGAATGGTTTGAAGATCAGCGATTCAAATTCAGATGCAGTCACACTGTGTTTCTTTTGCAGCAGCATCTTAAACTCTTGTTCTAGACAGAAACTGTTTCTAACCATGTGATACTACAATTAAAATGTATTTTAATAGCTGCTAGGAAAAAGAAGTACATATTCAGAATGAATAGATATGGACTAAATATTTCGCTTACCAAAGACAGCTGGGGGATTTACAGTCGGGGACACAAAGATTTTTACTTTCTTACCCAACAATGAATGGTTTTCTGCAGGTCTGACTGTCAGTGTTATTCTCATTTTGTGATGGCAGCCTAAATAAAGTAGCTTTGCATGGCCTGGAACAGCCTCAGGGGGAAGTCACATTGAACTGTGGCATCAGCTCCCTGGAAAGGACTGGTGATAGAGCTTGCAGATTTCCTCCACTTCACACAGCAGCAGCACTCGGTTACAGCACATCTTTTGGCATCAAATAAAACCCAGCTGTGTCTTATTTCCTCATTCAAACTTCTGGTGAGAAATATGGCCACATGCAAATGGCATATTCCTTCATGCAGAGCTGGTCTCCTGCCTCTTGCTGGGGCTGAATCAGATCCAACTGACAGCTTGCTGAATTCAGTAGGTTACCTCTGAGGCTCGGCTGCCTGTTGGCAAGCTCTGAGCATTGACTCAGTACATAAGTCCATTCCCTGAAATAGGCTTAGCAAGCCAAGATGCAAGCCCTTTCACAGGGTCCTTTAGATGGCTTCTGCCTAGGCGAGATAGAGGGGCTGAGCCAGGATGCTCACAAAAGGTGAGGGCTTGGCAATGGCCAGGCAGAACAGACGTGTGACCCATTTGTGGTCCAGAGGCCAGGCTCTGACATCTGCTCCTGAAGCTATGGGGGTGGCTCATGAAGCCAGGGCTCACTTCAGACTGGCATATACCCACTGCTAACAACTCTCATGGTTTTTGACTCTCCCAGTCTTGGTGCTGGGGCTGCATTGTCATCCTGAGGCACAGGCAGGTCCCTGATTCTAAAAGCCCTTTAAAACCTAAGTAGTAAGGGCTCCAAACTTCAACAAGCAAACTGTAAAAAGCCTTGAGGTTTTTTTAAACTTTCATGATTCAGAGGGGCTCAGCTTACCACTTCTTCATGTTTGTGCAGGCAATGCTGCCTGCTGGTGTGTCACACAGGCCTGAGCTTCCATTTAAGCACAGGAAAATAGTTATCTGCTAAGTGGCTTCCTACACTTGTCCCCAGCCCAGCAAGATGGAAGGGCTGAGCAAAAGAAAAGCCTACCCTGAACATCACCAAAGCAACATGTCATGGCAGCACCCCAAAGTTAAGTTTTCACTTCAACCTGACAAGCTCCGCTACTGTTCAGCACACTGGGAGATTTGTCTCTTGACATCAGGTTGGCAACGTGGAGGGGCTCAGACAGCTTGCTCACAAAGTCTAGCATCATCCACATAGGGAAAACCAGTAAGAGTCACTCTCACACCCATTTGCTCAAGGAAGAAAAGTAACATTTTACCTTTGGAGTCCCTATTAACTGTGTTGGGCCACCATAGCAAGGGGAGTCAAGCTTTACTCTGCCTTAGCTGGTTTCTGGAAGATTACTTCCATATAAGTGATGATGAAAAGCTGTACACAAGAGCAGGGTCTGAATCTGCAGATTACAGGTAAGTGCACAGCTTGACTCTCAGATCAGTGGCTGGGAATATAACACTATCAATTAGGAAAATCCTATAATTTATAGCATACACAGACAGAATTCAAATCAATAGAAAAATTAGAAACCCCACAGTGCCATTGCTATGGGTTCCCATTATAAAATGAGCTCAGTTTTCTTTGCAAGCAATGCATTTTCTATGAAGACACATGCTGCTGTTGAGAGACCTCTCATTTTCAGCATTCTGCAGCAGCCATTTCCCACCCCACCTGTTACTAGTCTAGAGACTGATGTGGAGCTTTGGGGATCCCAGAAGTTTACATCTCCGTGATCCAATGTGAGGTGGACTCAGTTAACTAACAAAAGATGGCTGTCTAATAAGAGATGGGATATCTCCTTTTCACTCATCACCAGTACAAATATGGATTTCCTGGAGGAACTCCAAAGCTCTGTTCACAGTGAGCAAGACAAGCTATGTCATTTCATGCCATAAATCTAGGTAAGCAACAACTCTGAAAATAGAACTGGAAAAGATCCTTAAGAGAGCATCTGCATTACCCCATTGCCTTAAGGCAATTAGGTCAGATTAAGTTAAACTGCTTCTGAGAGATGTTTATCAAACCTGTACTTAAAAGCCTCCTATGACAGAACACCACAGCCTTCATAGATGGAAAGTTAAGAGACTGTTAACTAAAGCTCAAACTAAGTCACCTTTAAATAGATTTAAACCAATTACATCTTCTTTCAACTACAGCAGAGATGACAAAAATTTATTCTCTTACTTTGCAGCAATTCCTGATCTTTGTGAAAGGCTCTTCTCTAGGACTATGATCTTTTAGCTTCTATCAACATTTCTGCAACTCAGCAACTTCTCTGGCTCCTCAGTCTCCTCTGGCTTTCTTCCAGGTGGTTTACATCTTTACTGGAGTGCAATGCTGAAAGCAGGACAGTTTTCCAGGTGTGGCCTTCCAGTGCAAGACAGAGCAGAAGAATTATTTCAGAAGTCCTATATATGACAGGTCTACTTATATATTCGTTGGACTAGCAAGACATCGTTGACTCATGTTCAAGTCTCACCCCAGACTGCTTTCACTCATCCCAGTTTTTATTCTACTGTGTCACCATCAGATCATTTTGTATCTGTGCACATCAATGCTCCTGACTGAGTTGCATCGTATTTGATGGACAAATGATTAGATTCCAGGAACATGAAGTCACGATTCTTTTTCCACAGAAAGAACAGATCTGCATCTCTCTGCTTTTTAAATTATGCATGTGGTCAAATTTTAAGACAAAACAAAAGCAAGATTCTGCACGAAGTCCCAGCTTTTGGGAGCAGGTAAGTCAATATATCTGTTCTACTTTTGTAGTATTGCTAACAAGTTCCACAGCTGCCCAAGCTCTGCAGTGCTTTAGAGGCCAAAAACCCTGACAGTTGAGAATTACAAGCTGTTGTAAGCATCACTCACACTTTTCTTTTGACTGGCAAAGCAACTCCTGCTCTTTCAGATTACCTTGCAGAGTCAGGCACAGGCAGATAATCCAAAACAAGCAGGATTAATAACACCTGAACAAGATGGGAGTATTAATGAAGAATGGAACAAATATCAAGAGCAAGTGTGGTGTTCACTACATCCTTCAAGTTTTTTTCTCAGTATCCCCCAGTCAGGCAGAAGGTGGGTATTTCTTTCAAAACCTTCTAAGCAGAGGTCAAAGGCAATGCAACCCACAGATTTGGATCCCCAGCTCCTCCTAAGAGTTTTGGTTTTTTTAGCAGCTCATGCATCTGACCATGAACAGACCAGAAGATGCTCAACAGAAATAAGAAAAAGGGCAAGTGTTAATCTATGTCCAGTTTTCAGTGAAGATAATGTTTTGGATACTCTTCTTCATAGATTTTTATGCTGCACTCACAGGAAGTGAGTTGCTCAGTGTCCTCCAGAAAGACATTTGTTAGCTGTTTGCTCTTTCCCAACAGCAGGAAGCATGTGCAACAGAGGACTTGGGTTGGTTGGTCATGGGATTTTGAATGCACACATTCCAGTGCTTCCTGAAGAAACGTGTCCCACACAAGTCGCAAGAAGTATGAAGTTACTGAAAGCATTGAAGTGATGTTAGTGAGCTTCTAATATCCCTGAACATCTAATTCCAGGGCAAAACCAGCTTTGAATTGGATCTGATACTCTATGCATGACCTAGGGCAAGAGCAGAATCAAATCTATAACTGTTTGGTTCCATCAAACAAGGCTGTAAGATGCTGCTAGAACTCACTACCCATTGCAGGCTCCATGCCCAGGTTTGTATTAAAAGGCATTAATTGGTGAGACCAGATAATTGCTTGCAGAGTAGGTAGGTCACTCACTCTCCAAGACCATCAGTGATGGCATAAAGCCTGTGATGTGTGCTGTTACGAGAGAGCTTCAGGCAAGCACAGGTTTCAAGTGTACCTTTGAAGTGCAGGTGAAGTGGCCAGGCACAAACATGCAGAATCCACCTTCACTAAATAGTGTATTGCACATACAAATTCAGCCTATCCTCATAACCCAGCTGGGTGGGGCTCAGCTTCTACCCAAGCAGGAAACAATCCAAGCACTCACCACTCCTTGATGGCAGCAGTGAGTTTGGACATCTAAAAAAATGTTAAGTGCCCATGGGAAGTCCATGGGAATTTAGCCTGAAGATGTGGGTTGGATCCAGACAAAGGCTGGCATATCCCCAAAGCAGTGAAGGAAATAATGCTGATTAAAGTAGCTGAGGATGTGACACGTTGCTACATTTCTGAAAAGTACCTCAGAGGGGGAGAAAAGTTGAGTAGAGCAGTAGAAGCTCAGCTTCTATGTCTGCAGCTCCCTGTTTTACTTGGCCCATGTCAGAAAGCTGTACTGAGCCTCATTTCTCCCTGCACTGATCTAGCCCCATCTTTGCTGGATGTGGAAGAACTGAGCAAGTAATGTTTCCGGCACACTTTTGAAGGGGCTCTATGAGCATGAAGTATTGCTGCTGCTGTTAGAAACAAGAACACAATCTGCTGCTGAATAATTCATTTGATGTGAAAAACAGCCAGTGAGTTGTTGAACAAAAATGCTGCACAATGAGACATAATTACAGAGTGGTTCTGGGGAGGGGAATAGAGATGGAGCTCTCAGGTTGGCTGGCAGTGATGTCAGGCCACACAGAAAAGCACAGGTGTGGGTCAGATTGCATATTTAACTTTCTGAATTATTAGAACACTTTGCCTTCAACCTTTGAGGTATTAAGGGACTATCTGACTTGGAGGGATCACCTCTGGTGGATAAAGGGAATTCACTGTCCCCAGTTTTTTTGGTATTTGACCCTTCTGGTAGGAGTGTAGAAGCAGTAACTAGTACCAACTGGGAGAAACTGACCTGTCACAGCAATTGCGTTTTTCTTGACAGGAGGAATGTGAAGAGCTGCCCATTCCCAACAATTGTGCCATATTGTGAACACCAAAGTTTTGTGTGGCAGTTTTTTAAAATGCCAAAGGGATTCTCTACCTCAGAGGGCTATTTGAAAAAAGATACCAGGAAGCGCAGAGACCAGCCTGTATGGGAGCTCTAGAGGCAAGTCTGTTTTCTTCATCAAAACACACAGAAAACCTCCATCTGCTCTGGCTTGGGAAGAAAACCCATACCTCTCCTTAAGGTTATATCCTTTCCTCACACATGGTCAACCATTGGCTTGAAAATGGATATGAGACTTCAAAAACGGCTGCAAAACTGTATTGTCATTTATGTGCACAGAGCTGCAGTGCCCTGATTCTCATCCAGAGACTGTGAAAGCTTTTAGTGTTCCAGGAAAAAAACAGGCACTAAATCAAAAACTAAAACAGAAATGGCCCCACACAAGACCTACTTCAGCTCACTTATCATCAGAGTAAACGAAACACACAGAACTTCCAGATACTACTGATGGATTCAAGCCTGGCTTAAGACACTGAAAGACAAAAGTCCCTACTGCATCCCAGGTCTCTGGTTAATTCTGGCCTGTGAGCCAGATTCAAGGGATGGGGAGCCTGGAAGTTGTGGGTGGCTTGGAGCCAGGGAGAGAAAGTGGAATGGGAGAAGAGGCCTTATCATGCATTTTCCCTGTAATAGCCAAAATACCCTTCTGGTCTTTCTCATATATCCTAGAGAGAGCACAACTGAAGTGCAAAGAACTGTTTAATGGATTTAAGTAATGTATTGATCTTCTGTCACTTAAGAAGGGACTTGGAGCTTAATCAGATCTGCAGAAGTGTCTCGCAATTTACCTTGCCAAAGTAAAGGATTAGATATCAGAGAAAGAAAAGGCCCTTCAGTTTGCTCTGCAGGATGGAAACCCAACCCTTTCCTCTTACCATATATGTATTTAAATGGGAAAGAATCCAAAACAACTTGCCGTGAGATTCTACCTGGAGGAACTAATTCAGCAGCAATAAACAGAGGTAGACTCAGCAATGTGGCAAAACAGCCCTTAACCTTTTTAACAGCCTGATTTGGCTCTGTAATCTGGTCACTTAAGCATTAACAGCAGAAATTACATTGCTGGTAACAGTCAGAGGCAGACTGAGCAAGTTTTCAGCTTCTGAGGTGCCCTCCTGCCACTGAGATGCAAAGCAATGTTTACTTGCAAGCTGAACACATCTGACTTGGAGGCAACACTGAGAAAGAATGAACCAGAAACCCTCTGATGCTGTTTTTACAGCCACCTCTGAGACAACAGAAAATGGGGCTCATCAAACCGTTGCTCATAACGCTGCCTCAGGAGACACTGAGATAGTTTCATTTCTTTGACACCTGAAGCCATAACTCCCTGAACCATCTTTCAGGGTGGCTGCAGATCATAGAATCACAGAAAGCCAGGTTGGAGGGGACCTTAAGGATCATCCGGTCCAACCTTTCTAGATATTACTGTAGTTTATATGAGAGGGCTCAGCACCCTGCCAAGCTGAGACTTAAAACTGTCCAATGTGGGGGAATCTACCACTTCCCTTGGGAGACCATTCCAATGTTTGACTGTCCTCATGGGGAAAAATTTACCTCTTGTGTCCAATTGAAATCTCCCCAGGAGCAACTTGTGCCCATTATAATTTGTCTTTTCCATGTGACTCCTTGTAAACAGGGAGTCTCCATCTTCTTCATAGCCACCCTGTAAGTACTGGAACATGGTCATAAAGTCTCCCCAAAGCCTTCTCTTCTCAAGGCTGAAAAAAATCAGTTTTCTTAGCCTGTCCTCATATGGCAGGTTCTCCAGTCCTCTGACCATCCTTGTGGCCCTTCCCTGGACCCTCTCCAGCCTGTCTCCATCCTTTTTGTAGAGCAGAGACCAAAACTGAATGCAATACCCCAGGTGTGGTCTGACCAGCACCAAGTAAAGCAGGATGATGACTTCTTGATCTCTGCTGGTGATGCCCTGGTTGATGCAGCCCAGCATCCCATTGGCTTTCTTTGCTGCTGCAGCATGCAGGTGAGACAACTGGTTTGTGTATCAGTGTCGTGGCACCACTGAAGCCATGCTGGCATGGGGCAGAGGCTGGAGAATTGGCTACTCAACATGACTCTACCAGAAGTGAGCAAGGTATTTCAGGTTCAACCTTAACAGTGGCTTTGCAGTGAGAAATTTCTTGTTAACATCTCAGAAACTCTGACTATATGCTGGGACAGGCACATACAAACATATACTTGCATGATAACTACGATGAATAATCTGGTTTGATTTGGCTTGCATGAGATACTTTAAACAGCTAATCCAATTCCACACAAACTCGATACCAGTTCCTACTACTGAATCCCACAAACAATAGAAGGAATTCAAGAACCTCTGTTTCCCATGATGGAAAAGATTTCTCATTAATTTTCTTTCATGTACTTCTCTTTGGAAACTTTTACTTAAAACACCTCGCTATTTCATACAGGAAGCTTGCAGGTGACTTGCTTTCTTGGATCAGTATTGATCTACCTTGATCAGCACTGCTGGATGTTGTTCATCCTGATCCACACTTGCACTTATGTCTTGGGTTTGCTATTGTCCTAGCAGGTTTGCAGAAATAATAGAATGTTATTTGGGACCTGTAGTTCCCTTGTCTCCCCAGCATGTACGTGAGGAAAGGAAGGTGCACAAAAACCAAATGACCAGGAAGGGTCAATCCTTTCATTTTCCAACAATAAGGAACCTTCTTCAAGAGCAGAGGTAGCTTAGCAGGTAGCAGGGAATCTGCCTGGAACAGCACAAGCAATCCTAACATGGCCTTCAAATAATGGGAAAATTCATTCTCTGAATCTGAGACAACTTCAGTGTGGCAGGAAGAGCCACTGCCAAACTTAAAGAGAAGCTTGAATGCAGCTGTCAAGCCCACAGCCTGTGCCAAAGCGTCAGAGGGCAGCAGTGGGTGTAGGGCTCAGCCATAGGAAGTTCTGGCTTTGAGAGATATCCCCCCAGGCCAGTAGCATGTCCCCAGGGTGAAAGGCAAGCAGGCTGGGGAGGTGGAAGGTGAGGAGGAAGGAAGGGATGGTGGGAGTGAGTTCTCACTCCTTGCATAACCAGTGGATTTCACCCAGCAGCCACTGATGGATGACAAATTTAGCAGAAAAGGAACACCATTTTTTTTACTGTTCCTATTAAGAAGGTGACAGCGTTGGAAAGGTCCTATTTATTATTTACCCACACTGCAGTATGTTCAATATTTTAGTCTGACATTAGAGTCCAGTATCTCAGAGATATTTTAAGAAGCCTGTACCTTTGAAATTCTGATAGAGATCCAAAAAGCTGGCATAGGCAGCTACAAATACATTTTCTGATTATAGGAGTCCCAAGTGAAAAGCAGCTTTGTCTAAAAAGAGAACTTTCCCCTTATGCTCAACCATCTATTTCATACAATAATTGCATGTCTACTGAAAAAACTGTCTTGTCATCTGTTGCAATAAAAATGTTTCATCATCCCTTGGCTGTGCTTACTGAAATGCTGTAACCCACAGCCTCAAGGGCACGAAGCCTGACAACTCCCTTTAAAGAACACCCCTTGTTCATACACAAAGGTTTTTGATCCCCTTGCACATTTTGGCTACAGTGTCAGAGCCCTTCCCTTCCTAAGGCAAAACGTCTTCAAGCTCTGCTTCCACTGTCTTGAGTATTTCTTAACAGGGTTCCCTGAGCCTTCTATCAGATTTGTGACTTCCTCCCCATATTTCATTCTCTGTATTGTATCCAGAGCCAATTAGAAAAATAGATGGCAACTTCCAAAGCTCAGTGTGAACTCTACTGACTTAGCAGGACTGGGGGAGTTGTGGTGAATTTGTACCATCCCTGCACTGCACCTTTTTGTCTGTAGGAGTACCTGCCATTTTATGAAAACAAACTACTGCAGCAGGATCCAGAAAGCTGCTAAATGCTTTACTTCTATATTTTTTCATTTGGCATCAGATTTGATCTAAATCAGGTCTTACAGCCTGAAAACAGGTATTCCCTAGCAGTGTAGAAAAATCAGCAAAATTAAACTGCGTTTTTTAGAATTGTATTCTATAATAAGCAAGTGTTACTAGGAGTGCTAATATTATTAGTGAAGAGAGGATTTTGGTTTGGTTTTAATTCATCATTTTGTTGTGCTGAGAAGAGTACCACAATCGTTCTGGATTGTTCTCTAGCAGCTGCTGTCACACCAGCTATTAACTCCCTCTTGGGCACTGTAAAGATGGTATGTTCTGAGCTGGCTGCAGATGCCTCCCCTAACACACATGTGCTTGGATGCATGTGTGTGAAAGGATGTGAATGCACAGGCACATACACATGTTAGAGGTCATTTTTATTTCCATCAACCTTACCCCATCTGTTAAAAGAGACCACTGAACCCTGGCCTCTCAAGCTCAGTGCACAACTGGTACAGACTGTCTTGGGTTATTTCCTCTCTCACTTAAACCAATTCTAGTTCTACATCAGACCTCCCCTCACATACATGAAGTACATCAATTTTCATTCTGACCTGGGGGACTCAGCAACAACAGCAGATCCCTGGTCTCTTGCATGGCCCCCGCTCTCCATCTCAGATGTGTGTTTCTCCTCAGCCATTTTTCACCAGCTCACCTATTCCTACTCTGCCCTCAGTCTTACCCCTAGGCAATACAAATGCAGTGACAAGCCTTTCACATTTTCTTATTCTTTGGAATGAGCCCAAGGTCATTGATTGGAGTGATGCTCAGAATATCATCTTTGTTGAAGGCACATAGGTAAGAGAGGGCAAGAGCAAAGGGAGAGAAGGACATGCCAAAGAAAACAGAGGTTCTCTTCATACCCTTGCCATTCAAGGTGAGATAATTCTCTCGTTTCCTTTATTTTAAAATTGTTCCAGGGTCTTGACTTGCCTCTCTCTTTCTTACCTATAGGAGAGAATGTTATTTAGCATGCTAACCACCTGTTAGGGGAGGTCAGAAAGAATTTTCCTCTCCTTGTCCTCAGCTGGAGCTTGTACAGCAAAAAGACTGGGTACAAGAAGGATGCATACACCCCATAAAGCCAATCAGAGGGGTATTAAATGTGATCAAGATTTATAAATCAGCACAGAGTAACTGTTTGGAACACCTGGTACTTCACAAAGTGAAAGCCCATCTCCAGAGCATCAAAGACCAGCTTCCAGGGAAAGGACAATTTCAGGACATAATATGCACAAAGACAAAAGCACCTTTTGTTCCCTGGGCTCCTGTCCCCTCACTCATTTGCCCTTCAGTGGAGGACATTAACTTACATTTACAGCTTCCAATTTAAGTCCATCTGTCATGTATAATTCACTTCCTTTAGCTGCTATGCTGAGCCCTAAGTGGTGTTGAGCTGTAAGGCCAAGCAGAACTTTTCTTCCCCCAATGATGAGAACTCTGCCCCTTTCTCCACCAAATGGTATTTTGCCACTCCCCCTTTTATGTTAGCATTCAATGTTAATCCAGAGGCAACTCTCTTTCTGGCCTTAGATCCTTTTCTGAGGTTCTGCTTCTCAACCAGCATATCCCTACTCCTTTCATGTCTGTAAAGCTTATTCCTTTCCTTTGAATCAATACAGCTTTATTTTAGGATGGCATCTTTCATAGAAACTGTATCCTCAAATGCCTGTGAATAACTCCAGGCCTTGACCTGTATCTGGGACAAATTACTGCAAACAGTAAATATTGTATGGACTGAAAACATTCTATCACACTATATTTGCTTCACTAAATCTCATGTTACTGACCTCTTACCTTTTTTGCAGCTCATAGTTTTCATATCTGCATACTTTTCCTCTCCCTTCAAATGCTGGTGTTACCCAGCTTTGTCCTTTGTGCAGGTCTGATAACAGCTACAAAAAATCCTAAGGAAGGAAAAATCTTTTCATTAAAATATGTGTCCAGCCTATGTTTTCAATGGGTATTTGACATGCCCAGCTAGATAGCTCTCTACCTCCCAGTATATCCAATCTCATTAGTTCCACCTAATTTATTCAAAGTATTGCTTTTTCAATAGAGGTTCTGAGCATCAGCCCAAGGATATCAACCAGCACTGTAGTGTGTAACATGCTACTTCAGATCATCTATATCCTCTCTCTATACATCTTATGGCAACTTACCAGCCCCTGGCAGGCCAGGTTGGATGGGCTCTGAGACCTGGTCTAGTGGGTCCCATCTCCATGCAGGGGGGTTGGGATTAGATGGTCTTTAAGGTCCTTTGCAACCCAAACCATTCTATGATTCATTCTACGATTCTATGAAGAGGTACCAATACTGACTTTTCCAGAGGCATCTCCTGTATGCTGGGAATTGTTCCCCTGAAATGCGAGCAAAATAAAGGGCAAAATGGGAAGAAGAGCATCTGAAACTAAAATTCAGTTAATTTATATGACAGAGTGTGTGAGAACAAGGGTTTAAAAGTATTAGCACGTGCAGAGAAAACTAGAAGCAAAGACCCCACAACTCTGATCGCAAAATACTTTGGGTCCCCTCAGGACTCACCGATGTTAAGGAGGGGTCGCTTGCCCTGCCCACCAGATTGTGTGGCAAAAAAACACCACCTGCCACAAATTACCAGCACCTGCTTGAATCCTTGGGTCTGCGGGCTCAGAAGGCCCAACGCACTTCTCCAAACGGCAAGGAGACACTGCCACGACCAACATGGGGAGGGGGACAGTAAATGCAGCACAGAGGTCATCTCTGGTGGCATGCAGAAGGGCTCAGATGGGCTCTGCACTCCAGCATAGAGATACTTCATGCAATGTACAGCACTGCTGAGGGATGCTGACACTTGATGGATATTTTAAGCTGACCAAGAGACATGTTTAATCACCCTGCACACACACCTGTCCGTAACTTCCCTTTCATTAGCTAAATCCCACACAGCTCACAGCAAAACATTTGACTGATTCTTTGGGTAGAAAGCAACATTTTCTTAGGCAACAACTATCAAAACCCAAAAATAGCTTAAATTTCTGTGTGCCATTTTTCTTCTTAATGGGCCATTAAAAGGCTGGTTCCTGTGCTACATTACACAGTACCTAGTTACCTCATTCATCACGTTCCTGGTAGTGCTGCACTTACTGGAGCATCCTGTGATTCCCTGTAGACCTCTAGAGATATCCAGCCATTTTGTTTTAATATCATTATCCTTGCTAACAACTGAATGTAATTGTCCAAGGGAGCAAGCTAATGCATACCTCAAGCAAAAAAACACTTGTAGAAAATCAAAGAGAGCTGTGGACAGAAAAGGGAACTAAGAGGCAGGACTCCTGGGGTCTACTTTTAGTCCTGCTTAGAGCTTGCACATTGGAAAAGATTTTTTAACCTCTTTTTGCCTCAGTTTCTGAATTATAGGATGACCCATGGGAGAGGCTTGTTTGGAATATTAAAAAGCGTTTGCAAAGATCCTGGATTTAAGGTGCTAAGTGCACACACAAAAAAGTCACTCTGCACTTTCTATGCCCCTTAATCACAACACTTTCATGCCAAAAATGGCAGTTCTACCCATTTCCTTCTTCCACCCTCTATCCTCAAATTTTTCTTGTTACGAGGTTTTCCTCCCTATTAGTTATTATGTACACTCATTTAAATTGCAGCCAGAGATGTGCAGTGGGTGTTAGGAAAGCAATTCTAACAGGAAAGATAGCAAGGTGATGATAATTTCCCCCAGGAAAGAAGCACGTAGAGATGCTTGCCCCACAATTACCCTGTGTGATTATCAAGTGTTCCTGCTCCTCAGGCCACACGGCTGTCAGAGTTGCTTCACTTCTGTCTCTCAGCCTTCCTGCCTGCAGCATATGCCAGTTATCTCTTAGCCATCAGCACATGGCTTTTCTTGGCCTCCACTAGCTCCTGCACCCGAGGCCAGGAGTGATGACACGCTGCATGACCTTGCTGAGTCAGAGACACCATCCTCATGTAGACATGTGGGTGCAGTTCCCTTCCTTGGAGGAATGCTACTTGCTTCAGCAGTCTGCACTTATCTTGGACACTCCTTGCATCTAGAGAACACTGAAGCTCTTGGTTTTGAGATGGGTTATGGCTTTAACCACCTTTTGAGGTTACATTGATGTATAAGGGTAGCCAAAACACCATTCACAGCTCTCCAAGGTAGTTTAGCAGTCAACAGCCTACAGAAACCAGAAAGACCAGGAAGACTTTTTGGGTAACTGGAAGCACATAATTTGCACATAATTTTGCATTTGAATAATGATGCTCACTGCCAGACAAAATCAGCAGAAACTTTAGCCTGTGCCTGGGACAAAACTGACAAAAGGATGAGTCTTGATAGAGAGAAAAAGAAGTAGTAAATCAGAATGAGATGTAAAGATGAGTGATAGAGAGAAAAAGAAGTAGTAAATCAGAAGAAAAGCCATTACTGAATGAGATGTAAGCAGCTGCAAGAGCAAAGCCCATTTGGTCATCATGGTTATTATTTTGTTCCTAGTTACCAGTCTGTGATCAGTGCCTATAAATACAAAAAGTCATCTCAGCTGGAAATGGATGTGATCTACCTCAATTAGCATCTCATCCATTCAAAAACACAGAAAAAGGCACAGCCACATCAGCTGCAAAACAGAATGCTAGCAGATGAGGCTCTGGAAATGCAACCAAGAAGGTTGAGTGGTAATCAGGAAACAGAATGGGTATGCACAGCAGCAAGAGGAGGATAGCAAGAGTACAGAGGGAGCAAGTGAGGAGTTTGTAGCTCCCAGGGTTAGCAACAGAGCACAGGGTTTCACAGTGGCCAGTCACCAGACTGGGATGTGCAGGCACCCTTTTGTCTGACCACTCACTCTTGACCTCCATGTAAGGCTGCTTTGGATGTGAGAGCAGGGAACATCGAAAGCCTGGTGGCACTTGAGAGAGAGGTCATTTTTCAGCTCTTCCAAGGCAGTAGGCGTGTGCCGAAAAGTCGCTGAACACCTACTGTAAAATGCAAGCCCTCAGTGAAATGCAATTTCCATACAAGCTGCATGCTGCAGCATGAGAGGGCAGCAGGGTGCAGGGACTGAGCACACACCCACTCCCTGCCCACCCGCAGCTCCCCACCCTGCCCAGGCCACACAGGCCAGAGCCCTGCTAATTCCTCCCACAGGTCCTTTATGACATTGTCTCTTCTCTGTGGAGCCCCACTCTGGTGTGGTGCCAGCTGCAGAACCCAGGCGGCAGCTCTGGATGTTTCCCTTTCTATGTACAGAAGCTCTTTTATCTTTTAGCTGCCAAAGAGGCAAGTGGATCCTGACAGGAAAACAATCAGCAAGTCTCTTTATCAGCCACAGCCATGAGGGACACAGGCATGTTGAAGCCTCACTCCTGGTCCCAGCCCTTATCGCCCCATATGCAGCTGTGTGACCCTTGGAGAGCCCAGGCTGCTCCCTCACCCCACACTGTGCGCAGGGTTGGGATCAGTGAACTGCCCAGATCCGCTGTGAGACTGATGAACAGCTCTGCCTTTTCACCAACCACCTTGAACAAGTGACAAGGGGTGTTGTTGAACAGAGTTGTGACATTCGTTGTGTGGGCCCCTTGTGACTCAGCACCTGCTAGTGCGGTTCTTCCCACTTCTCCTTCATCTGCACTGAGCTGGCACCAAGTGAGCCACATCAGAGACTGGGTCTTGGCTGATAATCATGCCAGAGACCTTTTATCTATTTTTAAAATAAAGGCCGAGTACTCTGAAAGAGGAGGGACTAGGGCAAGGAATATAATGAAAAATATAAATCAGGAAAGAAAGTACACACGTGTTCCCAGGATGTTCCAATACAAGCTCCAGAAAGGTTAAGCAAGATGGGCACTACAGTGTCCATATGCACTTTCTGCTGCTGTTCAGAGCTACTGCACAGTCCTGGAGATAAGGAGCTTTCTGCCTTGGGACAGATGCCTTCAGCCTGTTCTGCCCAGAAGTGAGGCAACCAGCAATAAAAAGAGCATATAATCAGCTGTAATTAAAACCTACCAGCACCACCACATGCACCAACAAAGGGAAAGGCTTCAGAGACAAGAAGTCCCCTGTTCGCCCAGAGAAGTCTCATAAGACTCCTGGGAGGGAGCAGGAGCCCTGTGTTTGCAGGGAGGAAAACTGAAGGTCCTGCAGGTTACGAAAGGGTTACCAGGCAACTGAGTGGCTGGGCTTGGGAGCCTTTCCCCATATGTAACACCCAGATAAAAACATCCTTCAGGTGTCCAACAAGCCTTGAACAGAGCAGTGGCTTCTGTGCTGTGGCTGACTAGTGGACCCAAAATCTGTGTCGCACAGAGTCACCCAGTGCTGGGTGGCTAAGAATGGCTGCTGGTTGCCACCTGACCTGAAAACGATTAAACCAAATGACCTGTCTGAGCAAGGCTGCTTTGCCATAATATCTAGTGCCATGCAATAAAAGCAACTGGTTTATTTTTGGCCTGTCCTTGACACAGCCTAGCACTGAGAAGGAGATGTGGTAAATTTTCTTGAGGATTAAAGTGTTGAAATGAAACAGTGATTACAGCAAATTTTGTCCTTCAAGTTCTTAAGCAGGACACAGACCATCACAGCATGAGTCATCCAGCCTCACAACAGCACAAACTTGCTGTCTATACCCTGGGTTGCCTTTTTACAGTAAATCCATCTTCTTACCAGCCTGGCGTGGCACAAAGCATTTAGCAATTAATCATATTTCTGCACTGGTAAGAACATCCCTTACAGTTTGAAGATGCAAAGAGGTTCTTCCTGGCAATCTACAGTGCAGCTGGCAGAGGCTACCAGTCTGAGCCAGAGTCTGGGTATAATTTTAAGCACTGTTCCCAGCTGCAGCAGCACTGTGTTCACCAAAACCCTTCTTTCTAGGAAGGAAGACAATTAGCCAAGCCATATAGTAACTTTCAGGGAGACCAAGGGTTAACTCTTTCCAAGCATGTCATGAGGATAAAATTAATCCATGCTTTAGCACAGCAGGTGAAGATCCATAAGCTTGGTCATGTGCACACATACTAAGAAGTATGTGTATTATAAACATCCCCATTGTAAAAGGGGTGTAATGACCCATAGAAGAAACATCAGGGAGATGAATTTGAGCTGTCAACCAGCTTTCAGGTCTCCCAGCTTCAGTCTGCTTTCCTATGGTGTATCTCAGCAGTTAATACTAGCAAACTGATGAAGAACACGGTGGTATGAGTTCTAGGACGAGGTATATGGCACTCAATGTGATGGTTTGCATAGTGCTTCAGCCACAACAGGGACGCTGATGGTTTTGTTTAGAATAAATACAGGAACCATTGCAACACACACTCAGACCTTTGGAGAAGCATAAGTTTAAAAAGATTCTATCACAAGGTTAAGGCTGTCAGTCTGAGACAGAGCTAGAACTGCGACAAAATGAGGCAGTTCAGGCACGTCATACAGTCCTGAGAGGAATCTTCTGTTGGATGAGACAAAACAGGAGTTGTGAAGTTGGTCAGGTTCTCTGATTTCCTCAGCCACATGGTCCCAACACTGCTCTTATTCTAGAAAGCTTGTGTACAAACTTGCCAACTGTTACCCAACCACTGCACAGTTTAGATAAGGAAAGGAAAACCTTCTCCAACATGCTTACCAGTTGCTCATCCAATACTTAACGTCATCAGTGTTCAAAAGACTCCCATAGCAGATTCTGCCTTGTCCCTCCCTAGTTCCAAAAACCCTGTTGTTCTGGAAAGATATTAGATAGCACTTACATCCTGAAGACTCTGTAGATACAAGTCCAGAAAGGACTTGCATAAGAAGCAGGTTATTACAGCAAAATTCCTAGGATCTCCCGACACTTTCAGTTTTTTGTTGTCCAACTTTTTTGTTTGTTTTAAATCTATTCCATGTTTAGTTGGATGGGAAAGAATTTATGATCAAGAGATAGGCAACAGTTTTTGTGATGGCTGTTTCAATTGAGGTACCCTAAAGACTAAATTGGTGTGATACTATTTCAGAATTAAGAATGGACAATGTTGATTTCTCCTCATCCATGCTTCTAAGCAGAAGAGTTATGGACATTGCTGGAAATAGCACTGCTCAAAAGTATGTGTATAATTAGGGAGGAAAAAAGTGGCTGCCATACCTTGCATGTGATTTGTGAAGGGAAAAATACTTCAGGTTATCAAGAAGAGCTGACATGTGGCTGCCAGAACAGTATGGTCCTAATGTCAAAATTGTATACAGGTGAGAAATCAGTTGGCAAACACCATTACGACAGATTGCTCCAGAGACAGCTTTCTGATTGCAGAAATGGAACTTGGATTATAAAGATGGAAAATTGCACAGAGGAGGGGAAAGCCAACTGAGAATGGTTTTTAATCTCAGCTGTTTATACCGGAGACACTAAGCACTGAGGCTGCAGGAGCTGCTTCTTACAAGACTCAGCAAAAACAGGTTCTGAAAACCCCAGCAGTACTGATGGGTCCTGGCCCTCCTCTTTTCCTCTAACTGCACTCAATTACAACGGTGAACCACAGAACTAGACAAACACAAACCAAGATAATAATGAACTATAGTGGATTTGTCACTGAATAGGTGTCTCCCCCCTGAGTAGCCAACAGCCTCTGTAACTTCTTTTCCCCCTTCTACAGATTTGGCTACTTAGGCTTACATACAGCTCCAAAAGATGCAATTTAATTCAGGAAACCAAAATGTTACAGATATAACCTTGATACCACTGAAGATAATTGCCATAGTAGTTATGGCATAACCAGGCTCCTCAAAAAACCTTCACTTGCTGTGTGACTATACAGATAGTTTTACTAGATGAGTAGAATGAATTTTTTACATTAATAAAGCTATGTATGTATACCTGGAAGTTCTGCTCATTATTTAGCAACATTACTAGTCCAATACCTGCTAAAGAGGGCATGTAGTTTGCCTTGGGCAGGTCTGAATTTAAAATCCTTTAATTGTTGATGAGATAGTCCTGAAACCACTCCAGAAACAAACAAATGCAGAAGTAGCAGAAATTACAGCTGTGCTACAGAGCCTGCTAGATAGGCTCTTCCTGTCCAGTGACACCATTGACATTTGCTTGTTTGGAAGATGCAGTAAGAGAGCTGGGCCTATAGAGACCAAGTTCTCACTCAGTTTGGCTGGAGCAGAATCTGATGCTGGAACATCTCCCTCTGCTGCTGTACTTGTTTCTTGTTATTCTAGTAATTTACCCTGGCCTTTATATCCTCCAAAACAGATGAAAATTCTACCAGATAAGATATTGAAAACACTCCGATTAGTCTTTCTTGGAAACCTCCTTTGTCTGGCTTCAAAATCACCCTGAGCAGACCAGTATTTCAGAGTTGGCTCTCATTTCTACTCCAGCAGAGGGAGAAGTGGACTCCTCTCCACAGATGCTGCAACAGAGAGCAGGTACCTCACCATAAGGAGACAATGGCATGGCAACAGAGGCAAGTTCAGACACTTCAAGGCAAAGGACCCAGAAGGCTCGTTTAAAAGGGCTCTGGGAACAAAAGCTTGGGACAAGATAGAAGGCAGGAAATTTGAACTGAGTGAGGATAGTCCTGGAGAAGGACAGAGAAGCAGACCTTGGACAGAGT
>NW_009952265.1:324100-383923 GCF_000747805.2 Chaetura pelagica | reverse complement strand
GAGGGCTCCCTCTTAGGATAAAGAAGAGAAGGACATTGTACTGAATCAGGACGTCTTCAAGACAAGAGAAATTCGAAGTTAGGACCCCACATTCTGTTTTGCTGGCAGAAACCAGCTCCATGATCAGATTTCAGCCAGGCTCTCTCCTCTTCTGTAACAACGCTGCTGGTTTCTCCTTACTTCCTTTAGCATCCCAGCAAAGCTCTGACTGACATTCTCCTTGGCGCTGGTTCCTGTTTCACCCATCCCTTCCCTCCTGTGGGCAGATAGTAAAAAACCCTCCTGTCTTTTGCCTCCTTCCTCATCCCCTAGTCTGAGACCTCTTCCCTTTGCTCTAGCTTCTCCAGTTACACGTCATCATCACAACCCATTTCAAGAAGGATTTTTCTTTGAACACACACAACCTTGTAAGAGACTCTTACCTCTGACTGGATCCTGCAAGATCTGGGGGTATCTGTAGAAGAAACTGAAGAGCCAGCTACAACTGCAGGAAGATCACCAAAACAGAAATACCAGACTGCTGCAAAAAAAATAGTAAGTTCTTAGTACAATGATCAATTGTACAATTCTTTGACTGCTGGCTCAGGGTCCCACTGGAGAACACGATGGCATAAGACGTTCATATCCATCACAGCTGGTTCTTTAATATTGGTTGCAATCTGTGACAGGTAACCCTATGAACGCTTTCACATTCCAACTCATGTTTTATTATTAAAGTTAAGATGCTAAAGCATGATTTTGGGAAAAAGAAATACATTCCAGAGCAAATTTTGTAGGCAGTGTACTGGCTTTCGTTATATTTAGTAATGCAATTATGGTTTTGTTCTACTTTTTGTTGGAGTGGTATCAGTTGAGCCTGCCTCTTTTCATTCCACTTGGATTTGTTCTTTTTCAAATAATGAGGACTTAACAGAAAGTAAATCACATGCCGTTTAATAAGATTTCAGATTAAGCAGTAAAGAACCACAAAGCATGTTGGAGTCTAGTCAAAAGCCTCAGAGCTTTGCTTATCCTTAATCACAATTGTTTCCTCTTTCCCTGCCAGAACAAACTGTAGTGTTAATTGTGTCCAGGCATGAAGATAAAGCTTCTTAACCCTTGTTAAGATTCTCTGATGTTTGTTGTTGCTGCATTCCCTCTAGCATTTTTTCTAAAGCCTTGTCTGTTTGAGCCTGATATCAATATACCCGCAAACCTTTGCATGTTACAATTAATTTGGTTCTTGTCAAGCCTAGCTTTAGGACAGCCTCTCCCTTTTCATCTGCATAAAAAGGACCAAGCATGTCAAAATTTCTCTAGAAATAGCTTAATTTATCATATGAGATGCAGCTGCATAGGAAAACCTGCCCTCTTTCCCCTCAATTTGCTTAGCTTTGACAGCTACTAGAAGTTTCATCAAGGTATTGAAATGGGCTTCCAGAGCACCACTTACATGGACTGTTCCAGCTCATGTCATCTGAGGAACACAATGTAATACATGATTATTTCCTCACTTCAGCATACTTACAGCTAAATATGTAGAATTTGCACCATAGAATTTCTATGCCCAGCCCTTGCCTACACATCAACAAAACAAAAACTAAGCCAGTCAGCCTAAAGCATCTCCTGGTGTGTTCAGTCTGCCTCCACGACCCCAGCAGCTTTCATTTAGAATTCTCCTTCTCTGCAGTTGCTAAAAGTTGTTAAAAGTTGTTAAAAGTTGTTAGATTCTCCTGCTTATAAAAACTACTAGTTTTATTTTTGTGTTCTTCCCCAGTGCTTTCTGTTCCTGCTATTTTCTGCAAAAGCTGCATTTGCTGGCAGAAATTAATCTGTTATGATGCATCTAGATTTTCCTTCCTGATGAGGCCAGCTTAAACATCATGGTAACCTTGTGGTTGTGACAGGTGATTAAATTCAGTTAGGAAATCTGATTTTTTTTAGGACAGAATCCTACTCTGCAAAACATTACAAAAGATAGTAGTAGTTGTTTAGTCTCAGGCAGTCAGGATCTGGGCAGAAGGAATGAAAAGATAAAACATCTTTTGGTAAACAAGTGAAAGGGTGATTTCCTGCACGTACCCACATTAGAGAAAAGTCTCTTTTCAAAAGAAATTATGAGACCTAAGTTCTTGTAGTGCACAGTCCTTTATCAGTGCAGCTACAGTTCTTAAGAGAAATGAGAAATGATGGCTTAGTGGCAGAGAAGTGCAAAGGCACAACCTAGCCATCAAACACAACTTTGGAATTAAAATCACATTGTTCTGGCTTTGACACTGAAGCAGATGAAAGACAGCTTGGAAACATCCTTGTTCAAGCAATTCTGTCTCTCTGAATGATGTGGCAGGGACAAAGGCACAACATCAGAAGTGAATTTAAGCCATCTGTTAAATGTCATCATGCACAAAACGTGTTACTGCATTAGATCCAGATGCAGGCATTCAAATTCCCATTCTGGCTGGGATACTAAATAAAGAATAGAAAAATCTTAAGATAACAGAACAGTAACCTTAATAAAAATTGTATGCAATTAATTACCCTGTTCAGAGAAAAACCAGAAGGGGGTTAACAGACAGGTACTGTGTACAAAGTCTGATACTAAGCTTCCTGGGGTTTTGCAAAAACAGATGTCAAAACCTCTATGGAGTACCCAGAGCTGGATTAGCTGATGGGGACCGAGATGCCCAGTAAAGAAGAAAAAACTTCTGGTGGCACTGGGAAAAATTCTTACTTCCTCAGAGCAAGGTAACTCCACTGCTATTCTAAATAGCTGCTCAAAATTATTTGAAGAACAAAACCAAGAACTCAAGGCCTAAAGATGATCACTTTTATAACAGTTTTATTCAAGTCTGTGTGCTCTAGTGTTGAGACAAGGCCTAGATCAGCATTACACTGTAATACAATAATTTTAGCCATTGAACCAAGCCTGCTTGGCATCCTTGGTTTACAATTTACAGTACATCCAAAAAAAGAGCAAAGAGAAAACAAATCCCCAAACGCCAACCACTTTCATTAGCTCTTTGCTTTGCTTAAATATTGTTCTATAACATAAAATAATTTAATACAAAAAAGAACTGTAATCCAAATACACATAATACATTGACACAGAACAGAGGAAAGATACAGTAGATTATGCACAAGAGTATTCAGTTGATGTGTTACCTACAGTGAAACAAACTGGACATTAATATAATTTAACTATTTAAGCCCAAGAGGGTCGGAGGCAACAAGTCCAGGTCACAAATAAAGCTTTAAAAAATAATGCAATCTTCTTTTCCTCTAAGCTTACTGCTGGTACAGAAGTTAAAGGAAGGCTCCAACAAACCACTTAATTTGACAACATTTCATCACACAAACAAGAAAAACTTGGTGGCCTCTGTCATTTTACTTAACTCTGGGGTACATTGCCATTTGCTAATGTAACTGCTTCATTGCAGGTTCTTCGGGCACTACACACCTTCAGGTGCTACTTCCGTAGCAACAGACTTTTGAACACCTTGACTAGAAGACACACAGAGGTCTCCAAAAACAGACCGAAATGCCTAAGTTGTAAGATGAATCCCAGTTCTGTAGAGTTTGGAGTTCCTTACAAAGTAATCAACACCCTCCACACAGTGATTTCAACACAAGCAGGAACTATCCCATATCTTAAAAGAACAGACATGGGGGCATGATCTTACACTAGAGTAATCTACTCACCTGGTTCTTCAGATTTGCAAGACTGTACCTAGGAAAGTCAGGTCACTGATTTTTGCATCTGGCTTTAAATAGAAGCAGGAGCAGATCCGCAATTAATAAGGCAAAAGAAAGAAGTAGCTTATAAAAAGAGGGAGGAAATACATTCTCTGGCTGAGAAATTCTTGGACTTTCAAAGCCACAGAAGAGACATTGTTAAAAGCACAGGTATTTTCCCTGATTTTTCCACCACTGTTGCCCTGCCCACTCCTTATAAGCGTTTCAACTTCAGTCAGGCAAAACATCTCAGATATTTCCAGCTTGTTCTGAATTTATGACAAAGAATTCATATATACCAGCATGAAGTGCTGTGCCAACAGCTGACAAACAAGAAGTCTAGCAACAGTAGCGGATGTTGATCACTGCTGAACTTGCCAGGTTTGTCCACCTGCATGGAGGGATGCGTTTTTGAAATGAGGAAAAAACCACCTGACAAAAGGCCTCAGGTTAAACTGACAGATACCTCCCCACACCACTTACTGCCCCTCTAAAGCTAGCAATCTGCTAACGCAGAAGTCATTGCGCTTTCCTCCTCTGTCAATAAACATTCTCAAAGCTCACCCTGTTTGTGGTAAGAATCAGCAGTCAAATAGGCATGGCATGTGCAGTCATGGAAAGGCCACAAGAGTCAGCAATCAAACCAGCATTTGCCTAGAGGCTTGTGAACAAACTCTTCCCTCAGGTAAAATAACTCTTTCCCCCCACAATCAAAATTAATTAGTCATGGACAACCCTGCAATTTAGATTAAAAGAGCTTGTTGAATTGAGGTCTTGTGCATTTTGACCCACAGATACATTCCACTGACTTCAGTGATGCTTAAGTATATAATGAAGAGCTTTCTTGGACTGAAGTCTCATAACTTTTAACTTGAAAGTTAACTACCCTAAATATGAACTTGTACTACTAAATGTTCTTAGCTTTATGTGATTTCTTATTATAACTGCTAAATGTGAAGGGCAGTGGTGCATACTGACTTTTAGTGGATCTAAGGGTATTCTCCAATTAGAATTTAGTCATCCCTCAAAGAGACCTATGTTGCACCAGAATGGATTTTACTTTCTGCAAAGAGCACTGGCCAAACTCAACCATTCCACTGGCAAACACTGGTAGCCTTTCTTTTTTTCTTCTTCCCCCCCTACCCCGTTGCTGTTGTGGGTTTTCTGTTTGGTTTGTTTTTTTCCTTCCTGTGGCTTTGTTCTTTATAGTCTAGGATTTCTGGATGTTATGGTTGTCACATAACCTTGAAAACAGAGCAACGGCAGAACTGATGCAGTAACATCTGCTTGAGATGCAGTGTGAAAAGTCAGGTCAGAGGTATAGAGGCCATATTCAGATACAAATGATAACCCTGTTGACATTAAAAGCTACTCACTGAAGAATGCAACACAGAAAAACAAGCCTACTATGAATGTCTGGGCAATCAGTTGAGGGTGACAACTCATTTCATGACACAGACGGCCTGAGAGAAAACATTTGAGAAGTGGCCATATTCAAAAATTCCAGAAAAACCCAAGGAAGAGGCTCAGTTCCCCCTCCAGGTGTAGTTAAAACTCAAGAAGCTCAGGGGTCAGGTTTGCTCTGAAACTCAGTGAGGAGAAACCAAGTACAAGGGTTCCCAAAGAACTTGATAATTTATACACTGAAATCTGCTGTTAACAGCATTCCCATCAGTGAAGCTTGGGAAAACACCAGCATGTATTCCTGTTCCATTATAATCTCTGCTGCTAAGACAGCGAGAGACAATGGCATCAGGACATGGCTAGAACAATCTGTTCTTGAGAAAATACTAAGCTGGAACAATCAAGATAAAGTAGCAGACAGTGGCAATCACTCTTAAATAGCATATATAAAATGCACTATTCTGATCTTATGTTGGGGTTTCAGCCAACAACCTCTGAACAAAATGTAGGTTCTCAGTAGTGGCCCTGGAAGCTAAAATTCAAGCATGGACAAGATCCTGCAATAATATTTCTGAATAACAAAGGGCCTTTCCCCTCTCCCCCATGATTATTTTTTGAATAATTTATTTTCAGCAAATAAAACTTTGGCATTCCTCCTGCAGATTAGTTCTAAGCCCCTTTTTGCTTGCTAACTCTGCATCCATCTGACCCATCAGCTACAGGCCTAAGAGTAGCCCACTTCAAGCTGAGCTCATCCACTTGCTATGTTATGTGACAATCCACTACACACTAGAAAAAGTAATGTTGTCTTAATTTTAGCTGTATTGGGCTGTCTGCACATTATTACCATTCAGATACAATAAGGACTGCATTAGGATCCCATAAGTTAGGAAAACAGTACTGCAAAGACAGGGAAACAATCAGGATTGTGTGTAGGTCCACTTTAAGAGCACACAATTATTTCTTTAAAAATCTGTTTTTAAAAATCAGACCTTCACAGCAGTAGTGACCAATATGAAATCACTAACTTTCAGTCTGTGGACAATCAGCTTGTCCACAAGTCAGAAACCACCAAGAAAATGCCCTGCCTTGTAATTTATTCTTTATTTTGGAGACTTACATAGTAAAGGCAAGTTTAATCTTAATTTATAAAACTGAATTGCTGGTTTTATTTTTCCATCAGGATTTGTATCTCAAAGAGCCAATACAAGTGTTTGCCTCTGTCCTTCCACCAATCCAGCCTCAAGTGCCTACCTAGAGCCAAAACCTGTGCTTTCTTCCCACTCCATTTCTATAAATGAGGTAGCTCAGAGTAAAATAAATCAAATCAACCAGAAATTAGGTAACTACAAATTCCTCATTCTCCTTTAGAACCCCATTTACCTATGATGCCAATAGATTACCAAGCAGCTGGTGTCCCTGTCTTTGACTGCTTACTATATTAAGAAGGATGATTTTGGTCTTTTATTCACTATTTCCTGCCAACCTCCTCTTTCACTTCTTCCAGTTGTGCCTTATGCTTCTAGCTTGGAAACATTTTAGGTCAAAGCACACCTAATGTCTTTGGCCTCCAAATACTATGGTAACAAGCATTAATAACTGATAAAGTTGGGATAGAGGCAGAATTGTAATCAAGGGATAAGGAGAGCCAGTGATAGCACTTTTTTCCGCAGGGTTGTATGCACATCGATAAATGGAAGGGCATGAAGTCTTTACTGTGTTGGTATTTGGCTTGATGTGTGATGAAGTACATGACAGTACTGAAAGCTACAACCAGGAGTTCTGTCCAAAAAACAAACTCAGGCCCTAGCAAGGAGGCATGTGATATAGAAGGCACCTAGGAATACAGGATGCACCTAACACATACCCCTAAGTACTTCACATGCGTAAAAAAAAAAAATCAAACAAAAAACCCCCAAAATTCAAACAGTCCAAGAAGCCATTCTCAGAAGGAGAATTATGTTTCTGGTCATTTAGAATCAAAGACAAAAGATTTTTTCTCTCATGTACACAAGGAGATTAAATGTTTTTCTTGTATATAAACACTGATGAAATAAATGCTGAAGACCTACCAGTTGCCCCCCCCCCAAAAAAAAAAAAAAATCCTTCTCAGAGAGGAGCAATAATAATTCTGGTAGCTGTACCAGACCCAGCACCCAGTCATCAGTGAGAAACTGCATTTTCATCAAGCACACAGACCTCTTAGTCTGGGAGTGACTTTTTTTAACATACAAAAATAAAGCTGATGTAGGCCATTTCAGAAGCTGTATTCATTGTGGACCAATGGCAAAACTACTTTAAAAAGCTAAGCATGAGAAAAGAACCAAAAGCAAATGCACATTTTAACTGTAGCATGTGACTTACTACTAGAGTATTCAATAGAGGGAGCAGCACAATAAGCCATAAATGCATTTCCATACTGCCTTGCAATGCTGGGAAAGTAGGGATGAGAAAACAATAAATGGAAGTTCTTCTTAAGACTCTCATGTTAACCACAAAATAAGGAAAACCTAAATCACAAACTGGATTGAAATTCGAAACAAAAAAGATAAAAATTTGATTGAAGATCCTTTCTGTCCAGCTAGATAAAATACAACCAGCTGTACAAATCATCGTATTCTAAACCTACAATAGGAAACTTTAAACAAAAACACAGAAAGGCATTCTATACTAAAGGTATCTTAACTGCATGATCAACTAAAGGTTTATTAAGTCTGAAAGTTACCCTCTGTGACAGCATGAGTATGTTTTGGTTCTCTTTGCACATATATGCTATATTTATTGCTTGCTGAGAAATACGTTCTAACACGTGCCTCCCTCTTCAATCTTAATGTCCATTTTTAGCTGAATTATAGCCTTAAGTGAGTTGTAAATAATTAAGCTAAGAAACTGTTCTGCAGCAACAGGATAAGGATCAGAAATCTTAATGTGCAAATATAGGCATTCTTGCTTCATATTGAAAAAAGTGAAGTCAAAAGGAGGACCTGTATCACCATGTAAGATATAAGCCTCCTTATTTGCCACAGAGTTGGTGTTCTTGAGAGTATTTCCAAAAATGCATGGAAAAGGTTAGAAAGCAATAAGCACTTTTTCCAAGAAGAAAATTTCAAAATCTCAAAAGAAACAAACCCAATATGATTAGCTTAAAATTACTACAGAGTACCAAGCAATCATTGAATTTTGGGATACAGTATCAGGTTTGGTACCATACATCTTATGGAACTCCAGCTCTCATATTCATCCTACAGAGATGAATTAAGTTTCAAATGAAAGTTAAACTCAAAATAGAAAGGTGTCTCAAGATGGGAGGTTTCCTGTCATTTTTAATTTAACAGAATACTCCAAATGGTGAAGAACTTTCTTTATTTGACCATTACTTCCTCACCTTCAACAGAATGAGATGTATCCAGTTTCCTGACAAATCGAAGTAACATCTCTATGCAGTATTGTCCATAAATTCTTAAGACAACAGCATGCTATGAAGAGGAAGGCAAATACTCCCATTCCTAGAGGTACAGAAAAATATTTTATCATAAAAGCATGCCAAACCAGAACAGGTCTTTCCACACCAATCATGAAGTTTTCACTTTGAAAAACTCTCATTTTGTTAGGAAACCATTACAAAGAGAGTATTTTCACTGAGGTTCCCTGCCCCATACTGAGTATCAACCCAGTGCAATAATATTCTGAAGGGAAAAAAAAACAACAAACTTACTAAAAGTTACATTTGCACCTCTGAAAAGGACTGAAAGGAGGTAAGACCTACTTGCTCGTAAAACCACTGTGCAGTCCATAGGAAGCAACAGTATTAGAAAAAAAATCTTAAATATTTTGACACAAGATTTTAGCCTATCTGTTCCACACCTAGTTTCTGTGAAACCAGTAGAAGTTTATACCAGATGTTGTCATTTTTACACTGGTTGCTGTGCCTGTGCTTTCCCCCCAGTTTTACAGGCTACAAGAACAGAAAGAATATTCTGAAGGGCTGGCAATTTTGTTTTTTTCTATCTGATCAGCACATCAAGTTACATAAATTAGTGATACATCTGCCAATACATACTGCCAACCAGCTTTGTAAAAGAATATATATAATGTCCAGACCAGAAATATTTCTCTCAGCAACAACCTTACTACTATCAGTTTCAAAATTTGTCACTTCCACTTCAGGGGCCTTAACACATTTTACCCCATTCTTTTGCCATTATGTTTTAGACTGCTCAGTGATTTTGTGCTCTCATGTTATCTTTTTCTTTTCTAAGAAAAAAGAAAAAGTGCAACTTTTCCAGCTATTTAGGAAGCAAGGCATTTATTAGAAATTTTTTATAGCAAGATTTCCACCGTCCTTCTCAAGAACACTGCTAAAAAGGTATGTCAAAAATATTCTGTAACTTTTGTCTCCCTGAGAAATGGGAATAGTGATAGCCAGTAGGAAAAAAATAAATAAATCTGTGAGCTGATGGGGCTTGTATCTTCTCAGTATCTAGTTGACTACGGTGAAGAACTCCTTTGGAAATTTGGAGCACCTCAGCTCCCACAGCTGGGAAGGAAATAACCCAACAGATTAAGAAAGGAAGGAAATCAAGTCAGAATGGGATAAATGGATATAGGGAGAGGTTAAGAGCTAGCTTAAACACACAAAGCCCCTGGGCCTCAGGGCACCACTTCCAGCCGTTTTTGGTATACATAAGGTAAAACACCTGACAACTCTGCCTTGAGAGCCCCCTCTGCCTGTCAGAGAATACTCCACCATCTGTTAAAGCAAATAGCTTTGTTTCTACAACTGACTCCTCTTACCTGATCCCTCATGGTTAGTCACACGGCTCTCACCTGGAAGTTGATACTCAAAGGCTACCTCATTTTATTTCACATGTGCAGTTCAATGAAGATAATTGCATCCAAGAAGTGTTTTTAAAAAAAATAAAATATGCCAAACATTATGCTTCTACCTAGTTTTTCTGGCAGCTATGTAATAGAGAATACCTAAGTTGGAAACAGAATATCTAGTTTGGAAACCCTGATCTGGATCCTTGACTCCTTGTAAAAGGAGCAACTGGCCAAATATCAGAAAGTTTAGTGGGCTGAGTTAAAACAATTTGATCTAGACAGGTAATCTCCCATTCCATGCAATTTAATTAACTTCAAAGATTTTTTTCAAATTGAGCTATTCCAGGTGATATCTTTGCAGAAAAGACAATAGTTCCAACGACATTTGTAATTATAAGTTTTGGACAGAAAACACTGTATTTCAGAACAGCTGATCCAGTTTTGTTTCAGACTTTTTTTTAAATGGTAAGGGAGGCTAACAAAAATAGATACTTCTAGTCTCCTGCTTTTAGGTCCCTCAACACAGCCTCTAACTGGCCCTGGAGTTTATTTCTATAGAATGATCAAAATTAACCTGTTTGGACAGGTTTTGCCTGTTTTTTGTTATCTGCATCATAAAAGGAGTTTCCAGAAACATAAAGCAAAAGGACATAAGCTTAATAATGTTAAAGATCTACAATTAATGTGTCAGAAATATAAGTTTTCTTTTTAAAGCAGCTAGCTTTAATCAGAATCATCAGAATACCTTTCCTGTGCAGTCAACAGTCTATCCAGCTTCAGCAGCTAGTGCAGCATCATTAAGGCTGGCTCTGGAGCTTTTAGTGGGGAAGGGAGCAAAAAGTAATTCTGCCTTTAAACGGGTTTAATGGAATGTGATAAACAGGAAATGTGTCATCTTCCTACACAAAAACATACTGTGATTGCTTGAAAAAAATGGTGCACTTGACTACTGGCAACATGCTGGTTTTAGCCCTCAAACAGAATGAAAAAGCCCTAAGTACAGTCCTTACCCACATGTTCTGGTTTTTATCATCATGTTACAAACCTAAACACACAGGTTTTCTGTGCTGACAGCTCCGAGAAAGTACTCAGCTACACTGCCTTCACAACAGGACTGGTCTGCCCTGAAAAGCTGAGCACTGCATCAGCAGCACTGCCAAATTAGCTACAATGGTCAGCAGACTATCAAAATGAGAACAGGTCTGTACAAAAAGAGTGAACAGATATGCTGTACCCTGCATTAAAGCAGACTACCCTATTATACTCATATAAAGGCCACATCCTTTATTTATAATGCCAAAACTGGGGAAGAGTAAAACTCTCCTTAGAGCCAGTAAGATAATCCTGCAGAGGCACAGACACACTTGCAGCCTCTGTACAGAAAACTGTGAGCATAGGCACACCTTGTTTGTGTCACTTCCTCCTTCAAAACAGGGGTCTGTTCTTGCTCCAGTTAGGAGTTTTTACATATTTGAACAGGAGTAATATTCTACATGTCTATAGTGCCTTTCACTCAAAGATCTCAAAGGACTTTACACCTAATACACATTCCAACCCCTCCCCCTGTGAGGTAGGTATTATCCCTGTTATTTACAGATGGCAAAATTCAGGCACAGAGGTTACATTATTTGCCCAGGGTCACACAGTGAGTCAGTGATAGCATAAAACAGAATCCAGAGGTTCTGATTCCTGTTTGCACTATCCAGCTACTAACAACACAAGCCTCAGTTTCAAAAGAGCCTTAAACAAGTATCAGTGCATGTAAGAACAGTCTTGGGTTTCAACAGCCACTCCTAAGAAAGTGTAAGAAAAGAGGAAAAACAGGAAGAAAAAAAAGAGAGGGAGGGATATGTAACTTCTGCAAGCCAACACAGCTTTAAAGAAAGAGTTCCTGCTAATCCCCTTTCCAAAGCTTTGGCAGCTTGACTATAAGCCTGGGATACAGGGGGTGGGAAAACAAGGCTGATGGAATCAAAGTTTGAAACAAAAAAGCAAGCTAGAGTAAACTGACCTACCATAAGCCTTCATCTTTTTGAAAGCACAGGGTCAAAGAAAAACAGGGCTGAGAGGGACCTTAAGAAACTGAAGTCCATCCAAGCTGCCTTGAAGCCAGGATCAACTACACCTACTTGTCATAACAGTCTGGTTAGTCTGTTCTCAAAGACCTCCATCAGTGGAGATGCCATGCCCTTCCTCTGCAATCTGTTCCATCTTGCACTATTATACGAGCAAAAGTGGACAAGAGTCTAAGCTACTTCTGCTTCTTCAGTGGGGGTATCATGATTCCCAGGCCTATTTAATGATCTGAACACATTTCAGAGAATTCAGTCTCCAGATATTTACTTGTTTCTGTGCTGGATTCCTTGGGAAAGCCTCAAACACTTATGTTTTCTGTAGTGCAATATTTGAGTTTTGAAACTACTGATTAACACCAGGATAGATACCAATATACTTACTGCAAGTGCCAAATCCTACAAGGTCAGTAACAAGATCTTTTATATGATAATTTTAGCTGACTGCAGATTCAAACTGCAATAACAGGGCAGGGAAGACTACAGAAAAACTCGACAGAAAAAGTCAGCAGCTCTGAGTTGCCAAGTTACATTCAACCGCAGACAGAAATCAGGCAGTTGAACAACGTATCTCCAGCAGAGGCAGCACCATATGATCTCTGTAGCATCCCTCCATCTCATCTGTCTTCAAAGTGCATTCTCAGTGCAAAAAGTAGAATTGAATTTAGAGGGGCTCAGTGTCCCCAGTAGATTTCATACTAAGACCAGAATTCTTGCTTGAGTTCATATGCTGCAGCTTTGTGTGTGTTAAGTTCACTTCTGCATAGCGGAATGGTGCTGTCCTGGCTCTGCCCCTCAGCGTCTATGTCCAACAGTGTCCGCTCCTCTACAGGAAGACCCACCTGGAAAGGAAGCAGTGCAGGCAGTCCAGGTCTCTCTTCTACAGTGCTGCTGCTACTAGCAAAACAGGAGTCCAGATTGCTTGGAGTATCAGTACTTGAACTGTTTGCAGAAGATTCACCCTTGGCATTGCTGGGTGACACAAACCACCAGGGATCAAGTCGCTGCCGACTGGCTGCAGGACGTGGCCGTGGCAGGAACTCCAATGTCTTGGGTCTTTCCAGTGTGGGGTCCTGCTGAGCATTCCATCGTCTTGGGGTTGGAGGATAAACAAGGTTGGGGTCTGGCAGGCGAGGGACCTCATTGGGATCTCTACTTGGACTAGGTGTTTTTAGTACACCTATCAAAAACAGGGAATGCAAGAGAAGAAGGGAAACAACAGATCTTAGTTTATTGTATTTACACTCTAAAAGCATTTTGAAAGCAGAAAGCCTCCATTCAAAATCTATGAACTCTATATGTATCTTCAAGATTTCACCAGTCTCAAGGGAATAACCGGCTTCTTTATCTCTGCACTGTTCTCAACACAATGCAAGGCACTTGTTTCACTGACAGGCAGAAAGTTCTGTTGATTTGCTCATTTGCTTTCTTCTGCTTTCAGACTGGAGAGCAGAGATTTGACCTCCCACCAGAAGTGAGGACTCTCCAAATCCTTCAGAGGGCACATTACCCATTAACAGCTTGCATGGATCAGGGAGACACTTGCACAGCAGAATGTGACACCAGTTTGCAACAAGCAGGACCAACTTTCTGGAACAAGACATTTAACACCAACCACTATGGATGTTTTTGCGGGTTTGTTTTCTTTTGGGTGTAGAATGGGGAATTATGTTTGCGATTTTTATTTTTTATAAAAACTACATAGCTTTTATATTTTTATTAATACCACTTTAATGAGTATTCTCAGCTGCATTAACCCACATTTCTATTTCAGACTGCCATTCAACAGACAACCTCACATCTTGCTTTACCATTGGGAAAACTGTAATTAAATCAGAATTTAGTATTCTGGTCCTTTTTTTCCCCCTGAATTACTAGGGCAAGAAAACAGGAAAACAGTTTATTAGTTATCAAGTCACAGTCAATCCTAAAGACTGCAACAGTAAGAACACTGCCTAGCCAGGAAGATCAGTCTTGCTTGCAAAGGAGTAAGAGCAACAGTGGCACAGCCCCAAACTGTTTCAGAGATCCAATTTTCTCTACCTTAAAGATCAAATTTTACCTTGAAAATGTAACAGCAGTAAATACAAGTGTGTAAAGTCAATGGAGATGGAACCCCAGGAACTGCTAAATATTTGCAATATTTGTACTTTGGTACCATCTTTGTCTAACAAACAATGCTATGCTCTGCCTCACAGCACAGGGGAGGAGAGAGTTCCTTAGCACAGAGATACTGGAACAGAAGCCATTACTGTTTCATTATTTGTGTAGAGACAGCATCCATAAGCTCTTCTCGTGGGCTGGCCATCACAATGGATCCTGCATAAGTGACACATTTACTTCCTAAAAAGTAATTACACTGTTTGGGTCTTTATTCTGAAAAGAAAAAGGAAGATAGCTGAAAACCCACCTGCTCCTAGTGCTCCAGTTAAACAGCTACTGGAAGGGCATCCGCTGGTTGGGCACCCATTGACAACTAGTCCACTTCCTTTGATGGCCCCATCAGAAGGTGTGCGCCTATGCCCACTTTGCTGGGTGTGAGAAGAGACCGTTACATGCGTGGGAGTCAGGGACTGGTTGGGGTCTTGTTTGAACCTCTCAATCTGGACATTGACTAGTGGGTTCGTAATGGCTGGCAAGGGAGCCTTGACTGTTACTGGGCTGACAGGCATTTCATACACCACAATCTCATCACTGTCTGAACGCAGCAGCGACCGGGTGGAATTACATTCGGAAATGGAAGACAGGGAAAGAAGGGTGAGGGATGTGGATGGCTCTCCTAGCAACAACATGGGATCCTCTTTCTTGAAGATCTTTCGGGAGGGTGGACTAGTGCTCCTGCGTGGGCGTCCTGCTCGCTGGAAAATACTGTCACGCTTCTTCTTCTCCTCCTTGGGTGCCTCTGGCTCCTCCTCGATCAGCAGTTGACACTTTCCTGCTTCTAACAGATCAAAACCCAGGCCTGCAGCAGCCAGCACAGCTCCACAGCCAAGCAATGCAACCTCACATCGCTTGTGGTGGGAGCCGCTACGTTTGAGGCTGTTGGTGGGTGTCAGCTGTGGGGTACTAGTAGCAGAGTTCACAGGGGTGGCCTCCTCATTAGCATCACTAGAAGGGCCATCCCAGTCTTCATTCTTCTGAAATGGGATGCAGAGGTATGACTGATTGTGCCCAGGTGAAGGGTGCACTTTTCCCTCTCCATTAAGACATTCACTGTCTTCATCATCTGGAAAGCAAATGAAAACAGACCGCATGGATGCCACATCTGCACTGGCAAATTTCACTGTCCTACAAATATACATGAAAATTAAGCTTCTCCTCAGAAGATGCAATTGTCCTTCTCATTGCAAGCATCGTTCATCAATTGCAAAATATTCACAGGCTATTGTCTCTGAGCAGATATGCCAAAACAAGAAACTGAAAACACTATCAAACTGGAAGAAATTCAAGAGACGTGTTCATCTGTTTGGGATCAATTGCAGAACAGCTTTTCAGTAGCAATCTTCACCTCAGTTAGGTCTAGAGTAAATACTTATGTTTGGGAGTGAGGAGCAAAAGATAGCAAAATAAGGATCTCTCAGAGAATCACAGAACTGTCAGAGCTGGAAGGGACCTCTAGAGATCATCTAGTCCACCTCGCCCCCGGCTAAAGCAGGATCACCTCGAGCACACCACACAGGACTGCATCCAGGAGGGTCTGGAATATCTCCAGAGAAGGGGACTCCACAACTTCCATGGGCAGCCTGTTCCAGTGCTCTGTCATCCTCACCATAAAGAAGTTTTTCCTCATGTTCAGATGAAACTTCCTGTGTTGCAGCTTGGGCCCTTTGCCGCTTGTCCTGTCACTGGGCACTACTGACAAGAGTCTGGCTCCATCTTTGTTACATCCACCCTTTAGATATTTATAGACTTTGGTAAGGTCTCCTCTCCAGGCTAAACAGTCCCAGCTTTCTCAACCTTTCCTCATAACGGAGATGCTCCAATTCCCCAATAATCTTTGTTGCCCTCCACTGGACTCTCTCTAGTAGTTCCTTGTCTCTCTTGAACTGGGGAGCCCAGAACTGGACAGAGTATTTCAGATGTGACCTCACCATAGCAGAATAGCGGGGGAGGATATCCTCCCTTGACATACTGGCCACACTCTTCCTAATGCATCCCAGAATACCACTGGCCCTCCTAGCCACAAGGGCACATTGCTGGCTCACAGTTAACTTACTGCCAACCAGGACTCCAAGATCCTTCTCAGTGCTTTCTGCTTTTCAGCAGGTCAACCCCTAACCTATACTGATGTACGGACTTGTACCTCCTCAAGTGAAGGTGCTCCTCTCCTCACAAGTGAAGGTGTAACCATGCTGCATGTATGAATATCGATAACAGAAAAGGAGTTAAGAGATAGCATGGAGCTAGAGGGGGATTAAGAGAAGCTTGTTAGCATGACAGATCGAAACACAAGCAGGTATGCGAGCAAAAAGAAAGCCAAGATTAGGAAGTAGTTACTTCACAAAAATAAAAGGAAAAAAAACCCACCAAAATGACAACATTGCTATAAGGTACCAGGTGAAGCTCAGGAAAGGAGAGCTTCATTCAAATGTGAATTGAAGTGGGAATGAAATATAAAGTCCAGGGAATTCCTTTACCCATCTCTGCTAAGCTGGTGAATCCTGGAAAAGCAGGTGCAGTTCTCTGGATCTTCCCAAGGTTTGGTGCGCTGGATGACCATTGTTTGTATCCTTCTACCAGAGCTTTCAGACTGAAACAGTAGAAAAATGGGAGAAAATGTACCATGCTCACAATCAAGTTTCATTCTCCCTTTCTTAATTGTCTATTGCTCTACTTAGGGTATGCACGTATCTATCGTAGTTACATAGATATTAAGTTCTCCCATAGAAAGACATTTTGCAACATCTTTACAGCACCTTAATATTAAAAAACAGTAAAAAAGTTCCTCCCTCATTTGTTAGATCACTGCAGTCAAAAGACCGCTGCTGATAACCAACAGCTAGAAATGCAGCATAAGAGAAAACACTACATAAAAAAACAGATGAAACATTTACTTTTTAAACAAAGGCAAACCTACCATGGCATGTAAAAAATAAAGCGTTCAGCAAGAGGAGGGGAAAATATCTCAAAAAACATTTCTGTGTGAAATACAAATAAGCAATGAAAGCCAAAGATCACTCACTGGGACAGTAATATGCTAAAGTCATTGTAGTGGCAAAGTTATGCCTCTGTATTATAAGCCCTGATATCTCTCCTGTACAGAAAACACTGCACTGAAATACAGACAGTTAAAAGTCTAAGTTCTAGATTATGGAAAAATAAGTAACTAAAATAATAATTCACATCACTGTTTATTTTAGTTACAGACTAAAAATCCCCAAACAACAGAAGTGAAAAACCCAAAAACAAATCCCTACCTTGACGTGACCTTCACTTAAAGGTATGTCACTTGGCACATGAGCTAATTATTATTGTTTTCCCTATTCACAGGTATTCATCACCATCATCCTGTTTGTTCCCTGCAGTACTTTCATGACATCAGAAACAGCTTTAGTAACTGGCATAATTTTCCAACATATCAACACTCAGCAAAGTTTTCTTTTTAGTTATCAATATTGTCTGAACTGGGAGATTTGTGGTGCCTTTCTCCAAACTCCAACACAAAACACAGGCAGTTTTGGTGAAAAGCTAATAGGCACTTGTGATAGTCAGAAATTGAATAGAAGGAGGAAAAATATCTGTGATAGTTGAAAGATCTCAACTGGACAAACAAGAGCATCTACTTGTTATTGAAAGAAAACTTAAGAGGGGAGACCTTTTCCAGCTCCATTAGTAATTTGCACGGTTCTTTGATCAAAGACACACAACTTACGTAAGGTCCTATCATTCCTACTCTGTAAGGGAAGGATTCTAATGAACTGTCATCATTCCCGTTTTCCACCAGAATTATTCTCCATTTCTAGGAAGGCTTCCATTACCAGATTTCAAAACTTAAAGCTGTATTATATCGGGGGGTTTCTTGGTAGGTGTTTTCGCTCTATTCTCTATCTAACTGGCAGGCTCTATTTGTCACCAAACTACATTGCTATAGCAAGGTCACAACGTCTGACCTTGATTCAGCACATGTTCAGTTGGTTGATGATCACACACGCTACAGACATAACACTCAAAGCATCCAAGACAGTTCTCAGCTGTCTTGAGAGTTCATTTTTTCCCCTCATTAACCATTCTGGCAAATGCAGTACCCTGCTATGAACTTGACTCTTTGAGAGCACAGTGCTGAATACTACTTGTCAAGGCAGACAACCAGAGGGTTTTACAATAGAGATGTAAATCAGCGCGTGGGTCTCTGTCCTGATTTACTCCCTCCATCCTTATACTCAGCTATGTAACACAATCCACCAGGTAATATAGGTTATATCTAAATTATCCATGTGTACAACATGCATAGTTAGAATAAATACTATAAAAAGAGCAGTATATTAAGGGAAAGCTGGTAAGTGAAAACGAACCATGTTAGCAGCGTGATCACCTCCAGAAGTAAATGTCAAAGCTCTTACAATATGGGCAGAATTAAAAATTATTAAAAAGAGTCCCTGATGTTTGCTGCAACTCTGCTCCTTTAAATAAGGCTGCAGTGTGGCATGATTGCAGCAAAAAGCAGTAATTCATTGTATGTTAACCATACTGCCCTCTCAGCAACATCACTGTATTTCAGACACTCCGCAAAATGCCATAGTTGTAGAGTTTCCCTGGAAAAGGTGAATACAACATCTAAGTTGTAGAGAGAACAGGATAATTACAAGAGCAACTATGGCTAGCAAGCAGATCCTTTCCAGCTGTCTGTGCCCAAAAGCAGTTCAGTGCTTCAGACTGTACAATAATGAACAGAAAACTGAAGAATTTTATTCCCAGACTTCCAAGAACATGATTTCAAGGTAGAAGTGCTTTTAGTGAGCTCCCACCCTTTAATATAATTAATGATTGTAAAATGTGACACCTGTTTTAATTCTGTGGAATGTTATACTTCATCTATAGAATAGGTAAAGCATAGGAAGCAGCTGAAGAATTTCCTTCACATTTGCCCTGTTAACATGTCATGAGGATCTTTGTAGGAGAACGTATTTTTATGTCAATAGAATATTTAGTTCCAGGCCCTCCTGCAGAGGACTGCAATAGTGATAAATTATGAAACATCTGTTTTTCAGGAATTTCACACCTGCACACATAATATTAAAGATAAATTATAACCAGTTATTTTATTTTCCCTGCAAAGAATATGGCAAGAGTCAAACTAAATTTATCAGAGGAAAAAGCTTCAAAACTCCACTAAAAATCACAAGGCATTCAAACACTTCATTAGATCAAAATACTCCTATGCTTAAAGCGGCATTTCAGCAATGATTCATTTGAGTCCTAGTATAAATAATTCATACACATTAAAAAAAAAGAATCTATAGAAATAGAGGTACAACCTGTATCTCTGCAAAAATCCCTTTCAAGATGTATTCACTGAAGATACATGTCCTTTGCAAAAGCTCGAAGAGAAGATTATTTGCCTGGCTCTACCACATACTTTTTGAATAGCATTTAAGACAAGAAAAAGCATAGCTGACAACTGTAAAAGGGAAGTATTTTCAGGTATTATATGATACTACAGGAAGTTGAACCTGAAAATAAAGAGGAGCTTTGAGAAAAACTTTTTTGCAAAGCAAAGAAGTTCTTCTGCTTACAAATGCACATTACAAGGTAACAGCGGACTATGAAAGCACCAGCTCACTGCTGGATCTCTAGCAAGGGTTTGAATGCAATGTATTTTTGTAATCTGATCTGAATCTCTAATATGTCTGGTACAGCAAATAAGTTTGGAAAAGCATTTGCAAGAGGACAGGCAAATCTCCTGTGAGCAAGCTCATAACCAGTTTTAGAATCTGGAAAGTAATCTGGTTCCAGGCCCTCCCTTACCCATCTTCTCCTGCACCTAGCTCCTTGTGACAAAGTGAGCTTGGTCCCCAAGTACGTCCCTTTTTCTTCTGGCCTCTTTTCTCTTCTTCATCTCCTTCCTCCTTTGGAAGGACTGAGCTTCGTCCCCACGTTTTACTGCTTTCAGCATTTTTCAGCAGGAGTTACTTCACAAGTGGGAAGAAAAGTGGAAAATGAGAAAGAAAAAGATTGGTAAGAATTGGTTCCAGAGCAACATAAAGAATAAAACATAAGAGTGGAACAGAAACAGTAATGAGAACACCCACTCAGGCTTCTTTCCTTCAGTTCCAGCCACTTATCAACACAGATCTAACCAGATCCCTTCAAAATCAGTATAGACAGGCTTTACAGCTTTATTCCACCACTGATTTCCCTGTTAGAACTACCAGTTTGCTACCAGACACACAGCATCATGATATCCAATAGAAGTACTACACATTAACATCCTTTTCACACTTCTAATACATGCATGTCTGCCTAATTCTGTTTTGTTATGGGAACACTATTTTCATCACAAGTGCTCTTTTTTTCTCTCCTTCCAACAGTAACTTTATCCACTTTGATAATGTTTCATAGATCTACTCTGCAAATTAGTATTTTAAAAAATTAATGTTATCAACTAAGGAATGTCTTTTCTACAAAAGCAAACAACAGTTCTACAAACTTCTGTAAGTAAGGTTTGGACTCCAAAGAAGGTGACACTGCCCCCATCACCAACACACTCAGTTTGTCTCACTAAATGCATATCTGCAGGGCACAAGCCAAATATTTTAGAACATTTTTTTACAGTCCTGTCCTAGATATAGGCATCTTACCACGCTGACAGACTGCAAATTTCCCAAATTCAATACTATATTGAGCTCCTTACACTGTATGGCCCTGAGTCTGGGAATAATGGTAGGACTTGCAGGAGGGCTGGAGCAGCTACTGATCAAGCTTTTCCTTTTATCCATCGTTGGAGAAGCCTGCACAGTGAATTTATGCTGGAAATCTGTTTACCAAAAGAAGAAGAAACAAATCAAATCAAAAGCAGAAAGACACAGTTAAAATTATTTTTTTAATATAAGAAAAAATAAATAATTTATGGTAACTTTCAAAGAGCGTAAGTTACATTATCCATGTAGAAACAAAATTTTACAGTTAATTGCTGTCCCCATCATACAGCAGCTACTTCAGAATAAAGATGTGGGCTCGCACTCACGAAAACAGATCTTCTTACTGTATGTGTGAGATACATACACACATAGATTCTTATGTGTTGACTGACATTTATGCCAAAGTATATCCCTGTATTAATTCTTTTTACCTTATCTCTCAGTTTCTTAAGATAAGCAAAACCACCAGCAATAGCTGTTTATAGACCTAAAGCAAGGCATAGTCAACATGTACGTTTTAGCATCACTGCTCTTCTGAACAGCCAGTCTCTCTCAGAAAATAATGTAGTATAAGCCATCATCCTTGTGTCAGCCATGAGACTCAGGCAATCTACAAAATCCACACCTTTACAAATTGGAATCTCCATACAGAATTCTGAGCAGAAAAGCTAAGGATTCACAGAATCACAGAAACACAGAATGGTCTGAGTTGGGACTTAAAAGACCACCTAGTTCAAACCCTCATGCTATGGACAGGGACACTTCCCACTAGATCACAATGCTCAAAGCTTCATCCAACCTGCACTTGAACATCTCCAGGGAGAGGGCATCCACAGCTTCCCTGGGCAACCTGTGCCAGTGTCTCAGCACTCTCACAGTAAAGAATTTCATCCTACTGTCTAACCTAAATCAACTCTCTTCCAGTTTAAAGACATTACCTCTTGTCCTATCACTACAAGCCCTTGTAAAAAGTCCCTCCCCATCTTTCCTGTAGGCCCCCTCAGGTACTGGAAGGCTGCTATGAGGTCTCCCTGGAGCCTCTTTTGCAGGCTGAACAAACCCTACTCCCTCAGCCTCTCTTCATAGGAAAGGTACCCTCTAATCATCTTTGTGGCCCTTCTCTGGACTTTCTCCAGGAACTCCATGTCCTCCTTACATTGGGGTCTCCAGAACTGGACACAGTACTCCAGGTGGGGTCTTTTGAGAGCAGAATAGAGAGGGAGCATCACGTCACTTGACCTTCTGGTCACTATTCTTGTGATTCACTCATTCACTCTTAAGAGTTACTTCCCTGATACCTCACCAATATTTAGCATTTCTTCCAGAAGGGTGGTAGTAGAGGTCCCTTGTTAAAATGAGTTCACATATGAATATTAGCAATGTAGGGCTCTAATATCACAGCTATCAATGTATTTTTGATGGTTTTTAGATTCCTGCACCAAGAAGTCCAGTAGATTATGGGTTCTGCTGCAGCATTATGTAAAATATTTCCAGAGCAAGAACCACCATAATTTTTAATGTATATCCTTTATTAAACTGATCATTTTGAGTATTAGACTGCAACATCACCATGTTTACCATGAGCCATACACAGTCATTGACTACCAAACATGTGACATCTCAAATTTACTTTTGGCCTTCATACTTGGAACTTTGGGGAATGCAAGCCACAAGAGCATCAAATATAGCTTCTTGATCCCAAAGAGGCATTTTTTTTCCCAGACTACATCCAGTACTTTCTAATGCATAGGTATCAGTAGAAAGGAGCTACCAAAGCTACAGGTTCATTTGTTCCTCCTATTTCACCTGACACAGCCTAACACATCACCAACCTGAAGGCAGGCTGATATGGTTGCCATCTTTTAACTTGAGCCGGCTTCTCTTGAACTTCCCCATGCGTTTCTTCACCCGAGGCTTCTCCTGACACAGCTGATGGATGATGATGTTGAGCTCCCTTTCCAGGATGTCAATCTCACGTTCAGCGAGTTCCTGCTCCCGCCTTCGTAGCAACTCCTCATGGTTCTTCTGTTCAACAGCAGCACGAGTCAGCTCTTCTTCCCATGTGCGCAGCTCCTGCAGGGACACGAAAGGAGAAACTGAAAGCTACTTTGTGACTTGTGGGTTAAGACTAACATTACCCATTCTGAAAGTAGAGAAGCAATGAATCGTTCTCACAGCACTGCTAGTGCCACTGTTTAAAGGCACAGCTGAAAGCCAAAAACCTAAAACACTCCTCAAGAACTTCTGTGCTTGTCATTCAGGTTCCTTCATACTAGTATTAAAATTTGGTCATTGCCACTTGTAAGGTCACACCTGGAATCCTGTGACCATTTCTGGGCTCTTCACTCCAAGACAGACAAGGACATAGTAGACAGACAACAACAAAGGTCCTAGGAGATGATTAAGAGAATGGAGCACCTCTCCTGTGAGGAAGAGCTGAGGGAGATGGGACTGTTTATCCTTGAGAAGAGACGGTTTGAGTGGAGGGAACAGGGATCTTCTCTGTTTTTAAAAAAAAACAAACAGAAGTAAAGGTGCCAAGAAGATAAGAGCCAAGCTCTTTTCAGCAGTGCTTGGTGATAGGACAGGAAGCAATAGACATACACTGTAGCACAGGAAATTGCCTTTAAACACTTTTTTACTGTGGACATTACTGAGCATTGGCACAGGTTGCCCAGAGAGGCTGTGGAGTCTCCCTCCTTGGAGATACTCAAAAGCCATCTGCACACAGCTGTGGGCAACTGGTTCTAGGTGACCTTGCTTCAGTAGGTGGTTTGGACCATATGACCTCCAGAGGTTCCTTCAACTTCAACCATTCTGTGAGTCAGTGAAAAGGCACTGGATCCTAAATTCAGTGGAAAACCATGCTGAGTATCTGACATAAACACATCTATAAGAGCCAAAGAGTACCATGCATATGTGAACCCATTTTGGAAGCTTTCCTCTTAAAACCGAAAGCAATTAATACTTGTCTTCCTGTTCAGTTAGTACCTATGTTAACTTCAGTATTGGCTTAAAACTGTTTAAAAACATCGCCATCTCATGCATCATAAAATAGCAAAAACCATAAATCTAACAAATGAAGAAATGAAGAAAACTATCAAGAGGTGATTCCCATCATAGTCCACCAGGCATGGCTGCCCTTTGGGCATAAAGATGTCTAAAACAAACTTTTCCATCTTTCCTTTTTTTGACAAAACCTGTTTTGACAAAGCGGTTTTGACAACTGACACTGTCCTTGAGATCTCACTATGTCTTCTCACTGAATTCCTGTCACCACAAGGAGAAAAGAATTCTGCACTCAGAATAATCATCTCCAGCTGGGTAATTTCACTGCAGAAAGTAAAAACTGAAGAATTCAGGCTAAACTTCAGACAGATTTTAGGTTAGCTTTTTAGAATTGTTCTAAATAACATTGTTACCTGTCTAATCTCTACTGTGATTTGGTGCATTTTACTCATGGTTGAACAAAATATAAAATTATCTTTCCCCATTGCTACAAAGGAATACAGTACTCAAAACCTAAGGGCAGTCTAGCTACTGCTGTTTTGTCTTCTTTTTGTTGAAGTTTCTCGTTTTCAAAAACTGTTTCAACACATAAATGTCATGGGACAAGAGCAGCAGGCCAACGCCTACTAGTTATTTTATTTTTCCCAAAAGCTACTATAATATACTAATAGAAATGTTTTAAGCATTATTGTAGGACTTTTATCCCCTGCACCACAGTCTCATTTTCTTTCTGCCTCCTAAACCCAATCTCTGAGCTCAAATCAAGTCGGTTGTTTACTACAAATGCATTTTTAGACAACAGACCATGAAATTAGATAAATACTATTTCAGTGATTCCCCTGCAGTATTTAGATACAGTAAGTTGCATTTTCTGCAAGCATGCTTGAAGAAAACTTCAGATTTTCACTTCTACTCTTTTAAGCTGATGGTCACAATTCCTTTTATTCCTGCTAGCATTTTGTTTCCTGCTATTTACCCAGATAACTTCAGTTGTAACAGTTATTGGACCATTCCCCCCGGTAGCACTCATATTTATTATAGCCTATCCACTTTGGCTGTGGTCAAAATCTGTAAAATATACACCCAACAGAAAGAATGCTGCATTGTTTGCTAGAATACATAGGCTGAAGCTACCTCTCCTACTTTTCCTGTTAACAGTTATTGTTGGGCTTCTCAATTAAGACGCTAATAGTGAAACAATTATCAGATGCATTAAACAATGGAGACAAATCATCATAGCAGTTTGCAGAGTGTAGAATGGAAGCTCACTACAATATCAGAAAGAGTAGCAAGCTCAGGATGCAGGTATTTTACTCATAATTCTGCCCTTGTGTGCATCATAATCTGGCATTGACTTGGGGAATTATTACAAGCTCCAGTCAAGCACATACAAAATTAATTCTGGAATGCACTAAATTATGATCCCTGTTTGAACTATGAAACAGGAAAATCATACTCCAGAGAGCACAAGAATGGAGTGTTTTTCCCTACCTACCTTTTCTTTGGCTCTGAGCTGATCAAACATCTCTTGGATCTCTTGTTTCCAGTCTTCCTGCAAGGAGTGGAAGGAATCTTTGGGCATTTCAAAGAAACCAGACTCTTCTATGGCAGTGAGATGGCCTAGGATACTGGCAAAGGAAGGTCGGGAGTGTGGATCAGGATTCCAACAATCTAGAATAGGACAAAGATAAGAACTGTTAAGCATCCAAGTACGGAGGTTTGAGAGGATGAGCAGTACTTTACTGATCCCCAGTGGCTAAGGGTGGCATGCACACTACCTGTGTTATCCCATTTGTTCCCATTTCCCACTCATGTTGCCTATTGTCCAATAGTAAGTCAAGTATGGAATTCAGGCTTTTGTGCTTATAAATATCCAACATAGCTTAAGATGTTGAACCACCTGGTCTCTAGGTTGCATTGCAATAATATGCCAAGTAAAACAGATTTACTAATTTTACAGAAAGTCACATTTTCGAGCATATATTAAAAAGTCATAAATAATTTCCTTAAATATTTTAAGTTGTATGTGCTCTAGAGTGGAAATACTGTGCAAGACTCTTGTAAACAGTTATTTTCTCACACTTACACTTCAGAGTTAACAGCCATACTGCAGAAGGGAATCCAGAGTTCATTCTAATGCCAAACTCTAATACTAAGCTGAGTCATTATGAATCTCTTTCATAGAGCTGAAAATCAATCCCACAAAGCAGACTGGGCATAACTTGACTGAAGACAGGAGATTTGAGTAAATAATTACACCAAATAGTGCATTTGGAATTTTCTTATTTTAAGTGTTCTTTTTTAGTATTTCAGAAATCTGTCTGATCAGGCTTTTTTCCTTTGCTTTTAAGGGAAACCACAGAAAAAAACTCAAAACTTTTTCATTCACAATCTAATGCAATGACTTATTCAGTACTGAACTCTAAAAACACACAATTTAAGGTACCCATCTTACCACACAAGGCAATTCAACTAGCAATAGTACAAAAAGGTACTCCCTTTTACAGTGATGGTAGTCAAACATTGAAAACAGAAATGGAAATAGAAAGTGGTATGAAGTAATATCTCAAGCTATGAAATCATTAAGAACATGGTTTTTTTAATGCCATTAAGTCAAAATGTTTGACTGAACATTTTTTAATAGGAATTTTTTGTTTACTCAGTCCTCCCTCTTAACTTTTTACTCAACTCCAGTAAAAGACTTCACTTTCTCAGTCTATATTGTCCTATAATGGCACTTACACAGGTTCAAAAAGTATCCTTATTCTATTTAGTACTGCTAGACTATTGCATGCCAAAATTTGAAAAGAACTAAACAGTAAAACTTGCAATTCAATTATATTTCTAAGGTATAGATCTTTTGCATGAATGGAAGAAACTAACACATGGGTCTCTCTCAATATGCTCGTATTATCATTGCTCTAAATTATCACTGCATTTAAGACACACATTACTGCAGCATGAGGCAAGAGTTATAAAAATGTTCTAAAGTTTCTTAAACTTTACAGTTGGAAAAAAGGGAACATTCTTTAAAAAAATATGGTGATGTCCTAAAAGACATTATTTCATCAGTTTTATGGATTTAAATATACCAAGGAGCAGCTGCAATTAAAAATAAATCACACTTCAGAAAAGCTGTGCAACTGCTGAGGCTTGGTTTTGTAAGTCTTTTCTTTATTTTAGCATTACTGAGATTTTACATTTGGGCACTTTGGTTTCAAAACTGATGGTATCAAGATACTGGTATATAAGCAGGTTCCAGGAGGCATAATCTTGAAGACATTTGTGTTTATGGATTTCAAATTGCTTCTCTTAATAAAACAGAGAATGGTTGGATGTTAGAGTGCTCCGAAGGTCCCCTGCTGCTGACCAATTAGTAGCAATAGGCAATACAGCTGGACTGCCAGTGCCATAATCCCTGCCTCTTTACCCCAGGTTTTAAGCATGGCAAAAGCAAATACGACCCAAAGTAAAACAAAATGCTGCAGCCAGCCAAATGCATGAATGAGTGAGCAGGATAACTATGCAGGTGGCCCGTGGCTTTAATTTTCCCAGGCCTAGATCTGCCATTGTTTGCACTAATGAGGACAGTTGTAACATACAAGACTCTTCTGTTAAGAGAGAAAGTTCAGCTTTGTTGTCTCAGTGAAGACCACCAGGGCAGCAATTGAAAAGTAAAAGCAGCATTAGGGGAACAAGAGTTCACCCAAGACGGGAAAGAGCCTGTCTGAAAAACAGTTTTGGTAAGGGGCAGAAAGTAATTGTTTTCTTGTTCTTTTCTCCCCCTGAACTGGGAGAAGCCAAGCGTTCCAAAGCTGTGTGGGTGCTCACCCCTGTGCTGCTGGGTTCAAGCTCAGGCCATGTGCCTCTACCTGAATTTCCCAACAGAGGGCATTATTTTTAACCTCGGCAGCAGATACCTCAGTTATATTTTAGCAATCCAGGGTCTTTGTTTTAGGGAGCCATGATGAAATAAACTGTTCTGGCACAACATTGAGCTAGTAGCTCCATTAACGCTTTCAGATGCAGTTTCTTGCTTTACATTGCTTCCAAGCTACTATACCTGCAACTCTGCAGCTGTTTACTATCCAGTAGAGCACAACAGTGCTCTTTTAGCACAACAGTACATGACATTTGCTGTTTTAACTTAAATCTGTAACTTACAGGGAAAAAAACAACAAAAAACCTCCCAGAGAAGTGTAAAAGTATTCTAAAAGCCAAGAAACTCCACCAGAGGCAACAGAACATCAGTTCTATGTTCAGACTTATTCTTTGATCATTAAGACTACAAAACATGTTTGATTTATCTTCAGTTTTTCTTTCTTTCAGATAGGTATAAAAATGTTCATTACATATAAACACCTGGAAATCTTTGGGAACAGGTGCACTAAAAAAAACCCACAACACTCAAGGTACTACTGTGATAGGGGGAAGGAAGATCAGGAGATGTTCAAGTAGTTGCACAAGCCAGCAGAGCAGGTCATATAGGGGGCATCCCAAAAGCTACCTGACAGAGTCCTTTTTAATAACTACAGCAACTCTGATAATGAACTCCTGTATTACTTTCATTCATATGTAGCCCACCTTAGGAATGACCTATCTCCACACACAAAGCAGAAAATCACAGCATTCTGACTGGGGTGTTTTCAAATTTGTGTTGTGTCATAGCTGTATTTAAATCCTCTCCCTGAAATGTCAGTAGGATAAAAGTTTCATTCCAAATCAATCTGACATTGTCTAGCAAGATGCTCAAGCTATGTACTTCAAAACAAGTTGAAGACTTCAAAGGAAAACAAAATACACAAAGTTTTGGTGGTGGTGAGTCTTCACTACCAGAAAACAACAAGCTAGATGATAACAGCAATAAACCCCATTTTCCTATAAAGCCAGTTGATCAAAAAAAAAAAAAAAAAAGGCAGGGACATTTCTTTCACTTATTACTCTTATGATAGAGCAACTTTCACAGAACACCAGAAGCCAAGCCTAGCTCTCATACAACTTGCACCACTGGATAAAGCCATTTGAGAAATCTGTGCTTCAGTTGGTCAAAACCAACACAAGGAGGCAATACTCAGGAACATTCTATACACAGCACAAACCATACTCACACCACAGCTGGCTTACCTTCCATGAGTTTGGCAAAAGGCTCTGGACAGGTGGAAGGGATTGGAAGAGCAAGTTTATTCATCGCAACACCATATGCTACTGCAAGACCATCAATTCCTCGGAATGGTACTTCTCCTGTTAGCAGCTCCCAAAGCAGCACACCATAACTACCGAAAGAAAACAGAAAAGGTGTTTGACTTTAACACTCTGTTAAGCAACAAGAAAGTACCTGAATCTACCAGGGTGGTCTGGTATACTGAAGAAATTGCAGTTTACTGGACAGGCTCATCACAGCTGGTGAAGAGTCTTATTTTACCTGCTTTTTTGAATAGTACTGAAATAAGATGCCATTTTCACCTTTCAGGCAAAAATAATTTTCTCTCTAGAAACTGGGAACAATGTAAAAACATTATCATAAATCTTCTAATTACTTTGGCAAATTTCAAACCAGACCCTGGTGAAACTCTAAAAAATGTGAAGGAATGTTTCATGGGTTGTGATTTTTAAAAATACGTGAAAAATGCTTCTTCAGAAGTAAGCTGTTCTTAAAGATTTTCTAAGAAATATTAACTATGAAGTTATGGAAACAGTTCCAGGACTGCTCTCCCTCAAGGTATATGACAAACAACATATCCTCAGGACATTGTCTCTGCTTCTAAGAAACTCAAGTCAGCTTCTTCATACTTAGTGAGCCAACAGCTTTTTCTTCCATTGATCTATCTTATTCTCTTCTGAACCTATTTACCATCCACTATGTTCTGAGGCAGCGAGTTTCACAAATTTGATGATGCGTTGCAAAAAAACACTTCCGTGTGTTTGTTTTGAGCTTGTTACTTCGCAATTTCATCTGCTGCCCTGTAGCTCTTCTAATACAAGGAAGAGTGAACATATGTTCCCCATTAGCTCCTTCCATGCCATCCGTGATATCATAGGCTCCCACTACATCCTGCTGAAGGAGTCTTCCTGCCAGCCCTCAAAATCCTAACCTAGCTAAATCCTAATTCTCCTGAACAGAAGCCTTTTTTTAATGGAATCATAGAATTGTTTGGGTTGGAAGGGACCTTAAAGATCATGTAGATTTAACTCCCCTGCATAAGCAAGGACACCTACATCTAGATTAGGTTGCTCAGAGCCCATTCCAACCTGGCTTTGAACCTGACATCTTCTGTACCATCTCATTTCACTTAAACCACAAATCCTATAAAGTTTTTAAGATATGGGCAGCAACACAGTATTTCCTCTTTTTATTTCTTTCCTATTAAATTTTATTTTACAAAATTAGCTAGGTTACCCACAGTAACTCCACTATCTTTTTACTGAATCATAACAGTAAAATTTAGAGCCCATTACTGTACATGTCAAATTGTCCCATAGGTACTACTTTGTATTTATTACCATTACATCTATTTTATCATTCAGTATAGTGAAACTTTTCCTCAACACTCTGCAGGAAAAGAATTTTTTTTATCCTGAATAACTAAGTATCACCAACCAATGTTATGTGGAATGCTTCTTCAAATCACTTATGATTCTCTTTAACCAGAATTCCTCACCAAGAAAATGGATTTATTCCTTTAGTAATTAAGAATTGACTATGTGATGGGAAACAGACTTGCTTTCTTTTCCTCCACCAACTTACTTTCTTTAAAAGCTTTTGACAAAAGATTTTATTGAAAGTTTTTATAAATCCAAATATGGTGTTACCTTACCACTTATGCAGTTATTCAGTAACTTCTTGAATAATTTTCATTTTTTCACAAGATACGATTTCCTTTACAAAAGCTGACTCTTCCCCAGATATGCTCATAGGTCCACCAGCTCCCCACTCCTGAGTGCCATTTCTACCATTTAGTAGAACTGAAAAATCAGACTCGCTGACCCTCAGGAAACTCTTTTAAGACCTGTCATCATGTTTGCTGCCTTTCATTTCTCTGGTATTGAGGCAGCTTTAAGCAACAGCTTAATAGCTATTAACTCAGCTGGCTCTCTCCCATTCCTGTAGAAATCTTGGGTGTTACTGTACATCCCAGCAATTTCTTACTGCTTATTTTATCAGTCTTAACACCTCTGTGGACAGTACTTCAGTAGGAGATGTCCTCCAGCTTGGCTCTCCTAAAAGAGCAATTCTCACCTTTAAAAGCCTCTCTTTGCTCTACTCTAGCAGACACAAGTCACTTTTACTGTGATTCTTCTGCTATAACCGTATCTTCTTTGCACTTGGCCATCTACAGGCCATATCTTCTCCCATGGGGTTTTCACTGGTGCTGGGCCTGAAAGTAGTATTCGTTTTTATGCTTTTCAAAACACTCTCCTCAAAACCCTTTTCATCTTCATGAGTGTTCTATATTCAACTTGCCAGCACTTAACATCATGTCTAACTTTCCTCATCAGCATGCAGGTTCAATTTTTGAAGGATGTCTTCCAGGTGCCTCTTCTATATTATCTTCTTCATTCATTTAAAGTCTTCCCTATGTATTTATTCTGAGCTTTAACATAGTATTCTTAAAAAGAGACAAACATTGAAAGCTTCCTTTTTGTTGTTTTTATCCTAAATTCTTTGATGCTGTCAATACTTTCAATTTTTCTTAACTGCCCTTGCAAAAGTACCAAATCTAAGTATATATATTTTGACCATGGTCATATTTGTACCATTTTGAAGGCCTCCTAAGCACACCTGAAGACCAAATGAAAAACTTCTTTTCCTCCTCAAAGTTCCCTGAATACCTGCCCCATAAACAGTAATTTCTGAAGTTAAAGATCAAACTCTTCTTGTTTTAAAGCAACAATTGCTCTATCCATTTGGGGGTAATAAATAATTGTTGCTATCACAGCCTGTATTCTTGCAACCTACCCTCCACCCTGCTAAGCCTTTAACATTTTTTGTAACTGCTGCCACCTTGGTTAAGCAGTCTTAATACTAACTTCCTACTCAGATATGGAATTTCAGTCTAGAGATTCTACCTCTTCTGCTAACACAGCTAATTTATTTTATTAAGCAGTTTTTTTCCACTTATAGAATCTTCTGCATTTTTCCATCATAATTCATACTCTTGACATTATAATTATTAAAATTATAATTTCTTATTTCCTTCCATCAAGGTTGTCCATTTCCTACTGCATCAAGAGCTTCTTTTGAAAAAAATAAACAGGAATTTAAGGATTTCCCATTTTCTTTCTGGCATCATAGGATTCATAAGACACTTGAAGAAAATGAACACTGCACTGAATATGTATTTGGTCTGTCTAAATCTGATTGTTCATATTGGTCTTCAGTTTGGATGCCAGCATTGATATTAAAAGTAGGAAAAACTACCAGAAACCACTACTACAAGATGACATATGTATTGGATATTTCTCCAATGCTCAGAAAAGCACTACTGCTGTGCTCAAAGCATTTTTCCACAGGGTAGTTTTTAAAAGGCAAGGAAACAGACTGGTGCTTCTTCTAACATGGCACTAGAAGTACATATTGCAGGAAAGGCCAAAGTGTTTTTGGCAAAACAAAGTCACCTTCTTCTCACCTACTTACAGTTCATTGCTGAGAACAGTTTCACAGAAGGAGGGAAACCCTGCTTTGTGGCATTTGAACAACAATCATCCCAAGTGATTCAACAGCAAGCGTAGTGCTGAACAGTTATCCATTAACTCTCAAGCAGGGGATTGGGAATTACAAAGGGGAAAAAGTCAGCAACAGAAGGGATTTATATTTTAAAAAGCATAGGAAAAAAGAATCAAGAGCCTCTCCTCATTTTCAATAGGGAGGAAGAAAAACTGGTCAAACTTTTTTTTTTTCAGCTCCCAGCAGTAATTTTGTTACTTTAATTACAAAATAAACCATGTGATATAGAGCATGCCCACAAGCCCACTGACACTTGTATGAATATTTAACCATCTTCCAGAGATGCAATAATCAATTAATTTAACATCAAGTCCAGTCCAGATTTTCAGAGAGAGGGAGGCTGGTGGTCTGCAGGATTTCACACGACTCTGCCTCCCTTGTAAGTCTGTGAACTTAAAAAAATAGTAAATTCTTCTCACTGTTATTGTTCAATGGCATTTGTCCTATAGGTTCCTCTTCATGTCGTAAGTTGCTCATCTCTGCTAAAGTTCAGCACTTTCCATGAGAAAGGCACTATCAGCCCGAGAAGATTTCAGCAACAACAGAATCTAGAATATTACTGTTGTTAAGAAAAAAAACCCCACAACTTCATTACATTTTAATAGCTATTAACATTTTGCATGTTATTGGGCTGGCAGCTTCAGAGATGACATTTCCTGCTTATTTCACAACAGTCAGTTGTGTACAGTTCTCCCACATGAGCTTCTACTAGTATTCCTAGTCACTATTTATCTGCCAGGTACTGAAGCCTTGCCAGTGCTTCACGACTACAGAAGCCTGCAAGCAGTCAGCTGTGGATGGAAGTGCTGCCAACACTTGATTTACACAAAATATTCTAATGACTAAAGTTCCCACCACTGAATGACAGAAACATCTTGATCTACTTAATCAGATGGTTTAAGGTAATTCTGGTATTCTGCTACTAAACGAAAATTAAAATCCTAATTATTTCACTGGTCTTAGAGTAGATACGTCTTAAAAGCTTGTAAATTAAGTAGCACAAGGAACTCAGATGAAGGTTATATGGTGGCTTTATCCTCCACACACCAATTATATTGACAACACAATTGTATTTTAAGCAATACAAATCACAAATGAAGTGTACAGCAAACAAGAAATACATTTAAGGAATTAAAATGACAGGGAAATATAAATTATATGCTTACTAAAATCAGTTTGCTGTACAGTACTGGATAAGCACCATGCTTCAATTTCACCCTTGTAAATCCAAAGTAAATATCTATCTCTCCTCTCAAAACAAATAGATTTACAGGAGCTGACATTTAAATAAAACTGTAGCTTTTTTGTCCTTTGTGCAATTTAAGTACAAGCTTTCTCCTGAATATTTAAAATTTGTGGGTGAAGCACAGCAAAATTCATAGCACTAAATTTTCACTAGCAAGATGTACTAAGTATTGTTATTATCAGTTAGCTTTACAGTCACCCAGACCCTGGTGATAGACACCAGCGTGAGGGAGCATTCCTCAGCCTTTTAAGTTCTTCGTCAACCCTCCTTCAGAGTGGGACAAAAACCAAACCAAACAAAAAACAAACAAAACAAAAACCCAAAAGTAAAGCAATTGCATGAAGTAGTTATTTATTATGAAATTAAGACTGATTCAGGAACTTTCAGTCCTGGCAAACATCATCATCATCTGTTTGTGCAGTAAGGATACGAGCAAAACAAGATTCTTGTTAAAAGGTTGGGCAACAATTCAGCTAGAAGTATTATTAGAATAAGCTTTACAGAAAAAGGTGTTGAAATAAAAGATTTGTGAGTGTTAGGGACAAAGACAGCCAATTTTGCTGATGCTGCACAGAATAACTTGAAGGTTATCAGGCAAAATACTCCCTCAACTCCATTGATTAACCAAGAGGCTGAAGCGGGCAAGAGGAGGGGCAAGTCTAAAAAGGTCATCCTGTCAGGAATTTCAAGTTGCATCCTTGCGCAGGGACCAGTTTTATCACACACGTCCATAACTGCTTTTGTAAATAAAATCCAGTGCTTACAATCATTGACACACTAGTAGTAACCACACTGGCAAGTCTTTATCCTCTGTACACATGCCTCAAACACCATATTCTTTTCAGCTTATATAACTATGAGTGCAGGTTCTGGTCACCAGAGACAGAAGGCTTATTCAGAAATAATATAACAGCTCTCTTAGTCATGGTGGTCCTCTGTTTCAGGAAGAGCACTGAGAGGAACTCAACTTGTTTTCACGGAAAGACTGGTCACTATAACAAGAGAAAGTCATGAAGAAACCTTAAAAAATAGAAATACAGTACTCTGAAACACTGACAAATAATTTAACCGATTTTCAATCCTCAAGTCCTAAAGTGATTTCTAGTCCTTTAGCCAATGACCAAATTGATTTTTGCACAGGTACAGAGGCACCTGAGCTACCTTCAGGAAAATTAACAAGTTACCTATATTAACTCTTAACTTTAATTATTTTTTTTTAATTAGGTCATACTGGTACAGAATATCAACTAATTTGTTCTCAGCATGCCTAGATTAGTCAAGTTCCAATCACAGGGAAATTGTTTCCCCTCTTTATTTCTCCCTCTTCCCCAGGTTACCCTTAAAAGTCATTCCTGGCACTGCTTCAGAGAACAGCAAATCGAGATTTGAGCTTAACAAGCTGTATACAAATGGGTACTGTCAACATGTGAACAGAAAAGGTACACAGCCTTGAGGTTTTCATTTCTGCCAGACTTCACTCAGAATAAAAGGCTGGTTCATGCTCACTTCATCTCAGATTAAATACAAAGGCAACTACATTCAATTACAGTCAGAATTTTATCCTCACCATTAGTGTGCAAAATACCAGTTCACAGACTTACCAAATGGCAATACATTATCTATTCAGTAAAACTGGTTTAGGAAAATTTAAAATCCCACATCAAGTCTCTGCCATAACAGCCAGACAATTCTGCCAGCTGGGATACTTCTTTATCCTGACATTTCAACAACTCTCTCTGCACAGGAAGAACAAAATTCCTGCTATGTCATCTGTTTCAGATGTTTAGTACTGATTCTACGTCACATAACGTCGAGAAAAGCCACTGTCCTAGAGCTATTTACTGAATTCTGGATTTACGAAGTCACTTAATGATCATGCTGAAACTCAATTTCTGGAAGTCCATGAGCCAATCCTTACACTTTCCCCATCAAAGTAGCTCTCATTCTCACAAAAACCCAGTGCATGAATGGAAAAGACAATGAACACATGCAAATCACTACTTCTGTATTACATACTCAGACCTAGAGAAGGGATTATTTTATATGAAAGACTCATGGGGTGGAAATAATTCGTAAGATTATTATGAAAGTGAAAAACATTCAGCCTGAAACTGCAGGGGGAATTAGATTAGATACAGTGTGTTTGTGTACATATACATCGCTGACAACTACCAAAACGTAATATTATCTTACAGTTGGCAAAACAATTAAAAAGTAGTAATTTTAAGTACTTCACAGATTGTTTTATGGCCTTTGATTATGTCAGCCAATAGCCAAATAAGGAAAAGTTTGTTTTAAATAATGCTGAGGGAATTGGGATTATAAATCCTAGGATAATCTGAACGTAAATTTATAGAACAAAAATTCAGATGCATGCAGGAGCTAGTCCACTGCTTTCTACAGTAAAAAAACAAGTTTACAATTAATAGAAAGTAATCTGAGAGTCTTATAGACATAAAGCTGATGGATAAAGTTTTCTTAAGACCTGAATTTTAATATTTGGCTCACCATTACTCATTCTTAAACATAAAAGCATTTTCCTGGCAGGTCTAGTTACTCTTTAGTATCCAATCACTTAATGCCAAATCAATACCTCCACACATCGCTGCCTTTGGAGAACATGGAGGAGCGGATGACCTCAGGAGCCATCCAGGCATATGTCCCAGCTGCGCTCATTTTGGTAGTTTTATGCCATTCCCTGGCCAAGCCGAAATCCGTGATCTTCAATATCTTGTTGCTCAGATCTCCATTTTCCACCTTTTCGAGTATCAGTACTGGAGAAAAGGGAGAGGGGGGGAATAAAAGGTATGCAGAGTAAAGCTAGTATTTATACAAAAAAGATCCTCCTGGAGATCTCCCAAATTTCACATCTCTCCATCTCTCCCTGATTTTTAATCATTCAAACATACCATCGCTATTACAATTTATTTCAAGCTGATCCCTTCACCTGACAAGTGAACAGCTGTTCAGCAAATAGCTTCAAATTTAACCAAGATACCAAGCCCCAGAGAACAAACAGATAACAACACAAATATTTAATACAGCACCTAATGTTATTCTCTATAATAATTCTCTGCTAAGAGGAAGTGAACCACTGTAACTTCTAGAAATCCAGATAAGGGAAGACATTTCCTAATTAATCCTCTCTCAGCAAGCCAGTAATAGCATCTTCTTCTTGAACTGCTTAGAGGGTTTTATTTATTTATTTTAATCCAGATACACACATGGACAAGAAATACCCCTCATGTAAACGTGTCAGGAGTGGAAGCTCTGTGTACATAGGTTTTTTAAAAGGCACAAATAAAAAAAAAGATTGTTTATCACTGATGACCTGCTCAAGTCAAGACATCATATACACCACGTTACAGATTCCCTCTCCCATCATTTTGAAACTACTTTTCAGTTGAGCTGCCAAAGTTTCTACCATGTTTATACTAAAAAAAAAAAACAACCCACCTTGAGGCAGAACTCAAGAGTGCTTTGGTGTAAGGCACATACTCTTCTTTACACAGAAAGCTGTACTGTCACACCAGTGTGAAATGAGTGTACACCAGAGGCCAAAAGTATCCACTCTGCTTCAGCAGCATCTCATTATCCTCTTTATCTTAATGTAAAGTGACCACACAAGTTTCACCAGCAATCTAACATCAAGCAACAGAATAGGCCATTAAACTTCCATAAACTAATGTAGTCGTAAGCCTGAGAAATGATTTTCAGCCACTTCGTAAAGGGCTGCAAAGAAAAAATATTTGTATTATCATTAATCCAACGACTTCACAGCAAAAGGCATTGAGCCACTAATACATCATCACTATGAAGTTACTTTGGTTTTAATGTCATTACAGACACAGGTTCTTAGAAAATAGGAGGGGTTTTTTTCCCCGTTCTGTGTAGGTGTGTGTGAATTGCAGTTATTCAGTGTCATTCACTAAAGTCAGTCATTCAATGTGTGAGATACTAGTCTCAAGCTAACACAACCTTTTCTTGGGAAAAAAGTATCTTATATTAATTCTCGGACTGCCTTCCAATAATCAAAACTACATTGCCTATTAAATAAAAGCCAAAAGTGTTATTTAAACCCATCTGCATAATAAGTAATACACATCTACATGTTAAAATATTGCATTGCTTTAATAAGACAGTCTGCTCTCTGCATATATTTTAAAAATCAGCTACCCTTTCTACAAGGCTTCATAATTAACAAATACTACCTCATTAAATATTTTTGTGGGTCAACTAAAGCTGTGAATTAACTTCTTGCCTCTTTCACAAAACTACTTTTTAACATTACTGAACACCCTGAATTTCTAATCACAGAGGAAGGAGTTTGAGACCTAGAGTTACTATTCTCTTATTTGGGCAAAAGTGTATGTAGAGCCACACTTTGGTGTGAAACAGAACCACCACAAGAAAGGAAGGTACAGAAGAAGGCTTCCTTTGTGCTTCCTCTTCTAGCACGCTTTTTTCCTTCTTTCTAGCAGCTGAAGAATTGCTAAGAGAAATTGCTAACAAGCTGCTCATTGATTACAAGTGAAACTTCCTAGAATAGACAATTCTATGTTTATTCTTCTAGCACATGCCCACTCTGCCTAAAGAGCTGGCAGAATAATATAAACTAGTTTTAAATTCAAATGTTGCAATATAGAGACATACAGTACATTTGTAAAGGTAAAGTAAAACTTTGAAACAAAAAATAACATATTTAGGATTGTTTTTTTATCTTTCCTCCACAACTACAAGAAGCAACAAGCAAGTTTGTTGTTCACAAGGTAGATCAGGTTCTGCCTGAATGAGCTCAACAGCAGGACAGAGAGCCAGATATCACAGTTAGGTTGCACATATGTTCCTGGCAAAAGGTTATTTAAATCTAATTACCCTGGTTTGTATTAAGTTCTAACAAAGTAATTAGTACTTACACAGATCTTTTGTATCCCTGAACTTGTTCTTTTGTCAGCTGTAGGCTGAGTGAGATGAATTACCATGACAAAAGACCACAGAGAAGGACAATGTAAAAGCCACATTTAATGCAAGTCCTCAAATCCTTAGTTACATCCTTGGTTCCTCTTCTATTTCCTTATAGTAACTGCTTGGGAAAATAATCCTGCAACTCAAAATTGTAAAAATTAATTTTAAGTATCATGTCTCTAGAGCTTAAGTTTCAGTTCACTTTACCTTGGTCAGTATCAACAAGCTCACTGATAACTGAGGAGCCTGCTTAGCCCATCTGTCAGATTTTCAAGCTGAAAAACTTGACTGCTCCTCTTGCATTTTCTTGGATTTCAATCAAAAATTTTGTAAAGAGATGAAATATTAATTCCTTTCAGTTTCCTCCTGAAAAATCTAATTTATTGAGAACACAAGCCAGGTTGCTATGACACTGCATTTTTTCTCATGCTAATCAACACAGTCTCATTTGATTGTGAGCTTTATCTACAACCAGTTAATGGCTCGTGTTTAATACTTCCAGTTCCAACTCTTCTCTGTGAGTGCTACTTCTTTGGCAATTGTTATTAGCCCACCACAACACAAAACACAAATAAGGAACATACTTCCTACACCTACTGAGTCAACATACCATTCTATTTTTTAATAGATTTGTAGAGCTAGTAAGTGGCCAGATGATAAACAGTTGCTTCTAATAAATGAGCCTAACAAAAAAAATCAGACACAAATATAGAGCATCCCATAGCCAAAATGCAACTATTCCACCAACAATGTAAATCTTCTCATTCCGGTCTGTTGACTTAAAAGACCTGCATGAGATTAAAAGGCTAAAAAAAATGTGGAAAATTGAATTTAGAATCTTCCACATTCCCAGCCTTAAAAAGATAAATTGTTTGGCAGCCAGGATACTGGACCCAGTTTTCAGACAACTGGTGAAGAGCAAGAGCAGAATCAGCAGAAAAGTGCAGAATGCACATTAGCTTTTTCATGGCGGATCACCATTTCCCTATTCCAGTAGTGCTCATGGAAGAAAACTCTTCCTGTGTGCATGCAAAGAGCCAGCCAAGCTGTAGACGAACATACACTATGTGCTGCTGGTCCTAACAACTCAAAACTACCTCCTTCCTCTGTAGCACAGGCTAAAAGCTGATCTTAAGTATCATGGATAGGAGGCAACTGGAAGTTTGCAAAAGGAACAGGTGAAGCAAATTGGGTGTTAAAAGCCCTTTCCGACAGCTTTGAGTATCCAAGTGGTACAGCAAAATAACTTAATACAGCAAATCACCAATACCATCTTTTCATATTGTAAGTGTGAGGCAAAGCATGGTGGCTTCAACTAGCATTAAAATTCTTAGCCACTTTAGGTGAAGGGAATGATATATATGCGTGCTTACAGGAGTAATATTCCAGAAGCGCTCGCAATATTTTCATATATTCCTGAAAGACTTGAAACTTGTCCTCCAGAAAATAAGCATTTGACAATGAAAAATTAATTACAGCTAAGAGTAATTCTGTCCAGCAAGACAGCTCATCTATATCTCAAGATGACCCAGCTGAGGCAGTATGAAAGGAATATTATCTAAATAGGCCTTAGTATCTTCTAGCAAGACCTTCCCTTGATCAGGCAGTCATCCAGATACAGGCACGTATGATTTGGATGTGTGATTTCAACTACTAGGAATTTATGAAGAATTTTATTACCACAGGGACTCTCAAGAATCATTACTGGTAATGATTCAGAGCCACTGTTTAATTTCATAAGAGCCAGGCAGACTGCAAGTGCTGAAAGAAAACAGTCAACTGAGACACATTAGGTTTGAGCTTAGATAAGGGGCAGAAATTAGCACTGGGTCTCTTATCTAGGTTATGATAAAGACCAATGTATTTTCTTTGAAATTAAAATGTGTGTTAAGGTTCCTCCACAATCTTTGAGAATGCTTTTGGTGCTGTGCAAGAAGCATCGAGGAGATGTTCATATTAGACTCTTGTGAGAAAGTTTTCCTAAGTACAGAGAAAGAAGTAGGCACCACATAAACAAAGGAGTGGGTTAGGTAATCAGAGGCAGTAAGACAACACTTACTGGATTGATGAGAAAGACTAGCTGGTAGAATAGTCTAAGACAGAATTCAAATACCACTTAACAAGCCTTGGTGTGGTGCAGTCCTTAGGTACACTGTCTGACATTACTGCAAGTGAAAGAATAACTGTGTATTGCCAGAGATGAGAAAACCTGTCACCATTATATTTTCAGTACTTTTGAACACTGGATTCCATCTATGTGATGCTTTGGCTTCTGCTCAAGACAAAACAAGTTGCAGTAACAAAAAAGAAATGCAGTGCTACATGGCTTGCCTTCATCACCAACATAACATTTTCAGTCTTACTAGTAGTTCAGAGCTATAGGTGGCAGGTGAAAGCCTACCCTCTGAAGACTAAAGATACCCTGTGCTATGCTGGGGACTTGGATACTTCATGGATGAATCATCATCATGCTCACAGTACTAACTCAGCACCCCAGCCTGTAAAGCCATCGCTGATACCAGTCTTTCTTAATTGTGTCCTTTATTTTAACTTAGTTGCTATGAGTGAAATCTGCAATCAAGATGCACATGATCAGAGATTTATCCTTAGTCAAGAAGTCCTGGCATTTACCCCTTCAAAATCACAATAATGTAGTAATGAGTATCATTTCCACAGGTACAAGCCCAGTTGCTTAAGATACAGGTTCATTTAGCTGTTTTGACAATTGAAGCAACAGTTAAGAGCTGAAGCAGACTGATAAAGTTTACAAAGAGTATCTTCAGTATATTCTGCAGATCCCTGAATGCTGGCCATTAACCACACCATAGACCGGATTTAATATTCTTCAACTAGCAGGCAACACCAGACTCCGAAACAGAAGTGTCAATTCCTGATACAACTGAAAGCTTCTCATTCCAGCCTCAAGTTGCACAAAGTGTGATGGGAAATTAACTCTGCCAATGCTGGTATAATTTAGAGATGGTTTCTTAGTAAGGGGGAGAAAAGAATTGATGATGTATACAAGATCCTCTTATCCTTGTTTTAGAAAATCTAGCAGTTTTCTAGCAATGCTAGAAATGGTGGAAATCAACCTCCTGAGGTCAGGTGAAGCCAATTTACCTTCTGAAAATTAAGTGTCATTCTGTATGTGTATTAATAGCTACCTGGGTTTTGACAGAATCCAATGTCAATTTTACTGAAAGTAAGAAAGTCTTTAGAAGTACACAGATCTCGGTGATAAGAGATCCCAAAGGGGCTAAGTCTCAGTTTGATGAGTCACAGCAATGTACCAGTGACACCAGGAAGAATGAGGGCTTTATTTTATTAGAGCTAGGGCAACTCACACTTTTGCTGTTTAAACAAAGATATGTACTGAAAATAGACTTCACAGAAACAGACCAACTGAGGTATGACTGACACAATGGTATCTGACACTGAGTCAGCTCTTCCTCCTGCTCCACCACATTCCACACTATTATGCTTTCCTAGAAAGACAAAAGTATCTGCTTTAGTATTCAAAGCAATACAAAAAGCAACTTAAGATTTCTAAAATGCCATTATATCCTTCAGCCTTCATGTAGTTGCTACTAAGTGGATCTTCAGTTCTGTCTTGTCATCACAAGTCATTAGGGAGATGCCTGCTGTGTGGGGCACTAGACAGTGCAGGATTATTTAACAGGACAGAGTTAAGGCTTATGTTGCTCTAATGGAACTGTCCTTAAAGGTCTCAAAGGTGCAGCTTTGTGTTACTACATTGAACTTTCATTAGCAACTCATTAATTTTCACTAGCATGTTTAGGATAGGGACTCGTATGTTTAGAATAGGTACTAGTATGTACCTAGAACTATTCTATATCGGTTCAGAAGGAGAAATCAAGGCAGTGAAAAAAACCACTGAAACCTGTAGCTTTAAAATTTCGTTACTGTGGACACCCTGCACTACTACCCAAAACCACTGACTAGTTTTAAGTAGGCAAATCAGAGGATCAAATTAATTCTGAAGTAATACAGACTAGAGTTTAAAAAATTAGCAGATTAAATGCTGGTCAAGTTTCAACTCTGCCATTAACTATAAAACAAGACTACAGAAGGGATTCCCAGGAGGCAGGTGATAAATACTTCTGTTGAGATGAAATTCTCTTTTATGCATGAAACAGACACACACTTGCCAGTCTCCCATATTCAAAAGGTGAATTTCTTCGTCTTGCCTCCCTCCACCCTCATGGATCATTATAGTGAAAGCTGATTTGGATGAAAAACACTTAAAGCATCTCAGAAGGCAGGCTTCCCAGACTCCCAACACAGTCAGAGAAGCCAAAACCTCTCTAGAAAGAGATTCCAAGCCAAGCCTAATATACATGCTCTGAATTACTCTCTACAGGACTGTCTCTTGACTAGAGGCACGCCTGTGCTAAGTATCCAAACTTAAACCACATGAGTCTTTGTGGTCTGGTATAAGAAAGCAATTTCAGCCAGGGAAATTCCCTAACATACCCAAGGTTAGAGAGCCACCTGGTGAAAACCAATTTACTCATAGTTGCAAGACTGCCTCCAAGCTCTGATTTTTTTTTTTCAATTAAGTTTTCAGAAACATACTGCTCTATTAGTAGGACAGCTAATCTAAGTCAACCTGGTACTACTGTTCAATTAGTCTTAAATAAAACCGCCCCTTGGCCCATGAAGGCAGCTGAAGGTCCTAATTCATTGCATCTGGCACCACTCACCTCAATGATCACTGAACCAATTGAAAAGTCAATGGTCAGCACCTTTTGGAACACAGAAAGGGTTACTGCAAGGAGGACCTTGTTTCCAGATATCAAACAGCTGTATTTTCATTACTCACATCTATCAAAAAGACATGAGATCAGTTATACAAATATATTTTGACAAGGTAAAGACAGAAGTATAAAGTTGTATATCCTTTGATCCACTTGTACCTACAGTTTAAGAAAACCCTAAGAGTGCTGGATAAACCACATCTAATATGCCAGTATAACTCCTGCTTCTTCGACTTTGAAGTGAGAAATTTAAAACTGCTGAGCAAGCTTTGCTTTGGGAATATTCTCAACTTTATTATAGCATTCCAAAGCAAATAGCGGCGTTGTTCATCTATTTTCAGACTGCTTAACCCAACTTATTTATTATCACAACATAGTTTTTTCCTCTTTCCAATCATGCTAGAAGCACTGATTTGTCTGGATCTCTTTTCTTCTGCCAGAATAAACACATTTCTATCCCTTTCCTTTAATTTTCTTCTTCTCAAACCCATCTACTGTTCTTCCAAATACACTCCTCTACCCTACATAAACAGATAAACCACCTGCATTGACTCTGTCAATTCAATCACTAAAACAAACATGATAAAGCTTTACTCAGGTTCTAAATTGGTCACTTTATAACATCTCAGTAATAAAACTCTTCTTTTTCATTCAGCATCCTGCCACCTGCAATACAGATGAAGAGGTAGTTAAGGCAAGGTCATGGAACAGATCCTCCTCGAAAGTCTGCTAAGGCACATGGAAATAAAGGGATGACTGCTCATGAAGATGATGATCAAAGGCCTGGAGCACCTCTGCTATGAAGGCAGGCTGAGAGAGTTGGGGCTGTTCAGCCTAGAGAAGGCTCTGGGGAGACCTTATAGCAGCCTTCCAGTACTTGAAAGGGGCCTACAGGAAAGCTGGGGAGGGGCTTTTCATCAGAGAAGATAGTGATAGGACAGGGGGGTTTGAAACTGGGAGAGGGGAGATTTAGGTTATTGGGAAGAAGTTCTTCACTATAAGGGTGGTGAGGAACTGAAATGGGTTGCCCAGGGAGGTTGCTGATGCCCCATCCCTGGAGGTTTTTAAGGCCAGGTTGGATGAGGTTTTGTGCAACCTGACCTAGTGGTAGGGTTCCCTGCTCATGGCAGGGGGGTTGGAACTTGATGATCTTTGAGGTCCCTTCCAACCTTAATGATTCTGTAAGGAGGTACATTACTTTCACAGAAGGAAAACTTCTGCAAGGGAAATCAGGAAATTTTTTTTTGGCAACAAAATTAACAGCTGCTGTTTTAATCCTCTGTTCTGCTCATATTATACTAGCAAAGCCAGTAGGCATATTATAACCTTCTCTCTCAAAGACAAACTTCCCCTGAAAGGCAATAACACAGATTTTTTTTTCTCATTTGGGAGGGTTACTTTAGTTTTCAGCTACACTTTCGGACAGTTAGGACAGCATTTTTAGTCTCCAGTGGGCTAAAACAATAGGGGAGAGCAAGTAGGGACAAATAAACACTCTAACCAACACAGATTCATTTGCTAGTAACATCAAATAATTGGTAGGAGGTGCCTACTCACTTCATCTTGCTGTCAAAATGAAGTGACAAGGCAGCAAAATATGGTCATATACTTGCCTTTTTCTGGTTTCTCAGTTTAGATAAAAGGATTAACTTCATCTGCATAGGGTAGTGTTGAACAGAATACTCCTTTGCTTTGCTTGTGCTAAAAGCTGACTTATTACTTCAGAAGTAGGAAAAAATTCAGGGAGGAACTAGTACAGTGTGACCACCCACAGCAAAATTAGCACTTTTTTTTTTCTATGAAGGTACAGGAAAGGGGCTGTTGTCTACCAGGCAAAATAGCATGAACAGCCAAGCATATGAAATTTTTCTGGCAATACTGGCTTCAGCTTCTTCAGCTGCTCTTACTCTACTGCTATATGCCCAATTTATTTAGCATCCAGCACACCAAGAAAATCAAGAACTTCGTTACTTACGAGGCAAAAATTGGTAACGACAGAATACCAAAGAAAGCGAGATTACCCTGCAATACCACCAAAGTTATCCACCAAACTGCCCATCACCCACATTTCATGAAAACAGCTGTCATAAGAGCTTGGCATTCTTTTTTTCCCAAGAGAGTATGTGAGAATGCATATTAAGAAACAGGGGGAAAAAAATGCAAAAGAAATCCAAGACAGACTCTTAAATGGTTCAGCCACAGCTCACGCCAGGTCATTTACAGGTGTATGATGCTACTCAGCAAGTCTGGCACCCACAAACAGAAATCTATTAGCTAATGAACACGAGGCCTAATGGAAATGGTTACAATCATTAAGTGAAGGGAGAAATATAAAAGGAGAGATTGAGTGCAATGAGAACTGAAAGCATACTGGAAGAAATATGAAATGGAAAAGGCTAGAAGACAAGGAATCCTACTGTAGTGGAAAAAAGCTGGATTTGTTGTCTGTGGTACACTTGTGTATGTAACCCTGACTTGATGGTTGATTGATGGCTTCACATTTAACTTACATACAACTTTTCATCCAACCAAGACAAAACAGTCAGCATTTTAGTGACAGAATACCTGCCATTCTTTTATTTCAACACTATAGTTCTAGGCAGGTAATGAAACAGGGTTACTACCTAGTGATAAAGCAACATTAACTCATGTGGTTTTTTACATATTTTGAGGCTTTATCAATTCTTCATGGAGATGCGTACCATTAACAGTGTTTCTAGTGTGACTGGATGGACAGAGGTGCATTGAAACTGGTTAGGAAAACTATCTAAAGAAAGCATCAGAAGATTGTTTGTTGAAAATGTAAGAAAACCTGATTATGAAGGCATTTCAAGCTAGCCTGAGCTTAAAGGGAGATTCTGGACCTAGAAACAAAAAGGGAGTGGTGGAAGTCCCAGCTGAGGCTGTGACTGCAAACTACCAGACAGAGCAACTTGATGATGTAGTGTTGAGAAGGCCTGAAAAACCCAAAGGTGGTGGAAATGTACAAACACCTGTAAATGTCAGTGAACTTCAGTAGTTTTGTTCCAGTTTTCACCAAGGTCAGCACTGCTGTGGGTTGAATGCTTTGCCATCCAAGATTCCAGGAATGAGGAAAGCAGTCATATCAAGAAATGAGGAAAAACTCCAGCAAAAGGATTTAGCCTGCAAGCACAACCACTTACTCCCATTCTCAAGAGCCCCTACACATTTTGTGGTGTATTATGTCTCCCTTAGAGCCATATCAGCTGGTTACACAGTTCAAGAGCATAAGTGATTGGTGGGTGAGAATAACAAGAGGAACAACTATAAATAGGATAAATATATAATCTTTGATATTTTACTTGGTATAGAAACATTTAATTCTACTATTTAATTCATTAAGTAGCCATCCCTGGAATTATTTAGGAGTCTTACAGACATAGTACTGTGTTAGGTTAACAGCTGGACTAGATGATCTTGAAGGTCTTTTCCAACAAAGGTAGATCTTTGATTCTGTGATCCAACTACCTACACAGACTCAGTGAAGTTTCTTCCCTAGTCTCCCATATTCTTATCTGGACTCTAAAGTAGATTCCTCTGTTAGTCCCAATGCTTCACCAGATCTATTCCCATTTTGTTAGACTGAGGAGAAGTGAAAAGACCACTACTTGACCTCAAAGGATGAAAAATGGCAAAGGAACTCAAACTCACACACAATGACACAACTCCACATAGCTTATCTTTTCTTTCCCAGAATATGTCATTCATTTTTGCTGCAGTTAGGTGTTTTTACAAATTGTCCCAGAGCAACTGAAAAACACCCACGGACATAAGAGCCTAGTACCAGATTTGTTTTCTCGTAGGCCTTTGCTCCTCTGTTACTGTGCAATCACTCTTTCCAACAGCAGTAAGTTTAAAAAGCAGCTACAAAGAGGGGAATCAATGCTCACCCGGTCATAGCCAGAGTGTAAAAGACCATTGCTGCAGTTAAGTATTCACTGGGTGTGGGGAACTGGACACATTTTGCCTCTTCCACCCTGCAAACAGAACAGCTTACTGTGGCTTTATTTACCAAAATGCAAAATGGCTAAAGTTTTGCCAGATAGTGGCTATGCATCAGCCCATCCAGTTCCTCCATTTAGGTAATTCAAGCACTGTCAGGAGATCTGTCAGATAGAGAGTCTGTCAAATCACACGTATAAGAGCTTTACAGAAAGACAAGAACAGAGTAAAATGGGAACCCATGCTTTTTACTCAGATTTTTAAATGCAAAACATAAGCAGGGTTTCAGTTCTAAAAGCTGCAAGCCTTTCCATGAATTTAAGATCAATCTGGACTTGTACAAGGAGACAGTACCATTAAACTCCTCCCCAACAGCAATACAGCAGAAGTCTCAAGCACAAGAATTGAAGGAAACGGAGTATTTCCATTTCCAAGTTTATTGAAAAATTGCTTTACACAAGTTTCAAAAGTCAGATAAAGGCTTCCTGAGGTGCACCAGAGAAGAAAAAGTCTAATTAATATCACAGGATCCAGATTCTCCCACCCACTCACACCAGAACATGTCCAAAATCAAGCCAATCTGTTACAGGAAACCATGTCTTGAACAAAGAATCTCCTCACTCAACCTTGTATGTTTTCTAAGGGTTGTTTTTCAGACACAGTATAGACCTATCTGAGCTAGAATACTTCTGAAAGCACTTTCTAAGAAGCTAGAGGGTCCATGAACTAATATATTAATAGCACAATGAAATTCAAATTTCTTCCCCGGCACACACACCCTGGAATTTCACAACTGGAACAGCCAATTTCAGTTTACAGTATTTTTGTACTCATCTCCCCACAATCTAGGTATAGACTTTGTTTTGTCCAAATCCCTTTGACTGCCTTATACTTCTATTTCTAGCCCAAACACTTTCAACTACTGGAAAGCTGTTAAATTTACACAAATGTGGGTTTATTTTTTTAATGGAGACTAATTCAGAAAAATGCGATAAGAATCTTTTGCCTCTAGCAGGGGCAAATTATTACTTTTTATATTTGTTTTTATCTGAAAAACAAATAAAAACTTACACTGTACTCTGAAGAAACACAATGCATTCTGGAATCTTCAGTCTCTTTACTAAGGAGGTACAATAGTAATAGCAAATACTAATCACAGTCCTATAGTTTAATTAACAGTCCTTATATGACAGAGGAAAGTATTCATAGATGAAACAAAAATGCTTTTGCATAGAAGATGATGGATCCACTGAACTTCCTACAATTGTTCCAATCCCATTTTCCCCTCCCACAAATAAGCAAAGCTTCCCAAGATACATTTCAGCTCTGACAGTGATGGTAGGAAATACTGAATGTTAGATAATAAAATAGCCTTAATATGGCTTCATGCCACTGCACTGAGAGTCCTGGTCTCAGACAGCCAGAATCTAGCTACTAAGTCTGCCCTTTACCTAACAAGTAAAAAAAGCAGCATTATTGCAAAGGGGACAAGGGACTGAGCTTGCCACATTGTCCTTTTTTAAATTAAGTCTTATTGGCAGTACACTGGCATACTGCCTTAGGACAGAACTAAGCTTTTGGGAAAGGATTTAAAAAACTCACTCCAAAATGAGACCTCATATTGTACTGGTTTGCCAAAATCTAATTTGCAATTTTAGCTCTACCTTCCACGGTCAGCCCACACAGCTTTGCTTCACAAGTATCCAGATAATGAGCAATCTGCTCTTGATCCTGCATTCAAAGTACTTTGAGTGATTAGCAGATCTGCACATGGACTGAGTCTGGGCTTTCTGCATGCAGCCTTTACCTACCTTATGTTGGGTACTGTGCCGTTCATTTCAGTAGGACTGCAGCCTGCATCTTTACTCTAGTGTTTGTTTGTGGTGCAGAAGGCTAAATGTTGCATAAGATGCTGTAGAGCACAGAATTTAAAGACTCACTCAAAATTTCACATCTCAAAAGGAAAACAAAGAATACAAATACTGTCTCTAGTAACAAGCAAATATTTTCTTTTATTACTAACCATCCAGCAACAACACATTTAAATACATATATACACCTTGGTAGCAAAACCTTTTCATTACTGGGTATGCGTGAGAGTTCAGCAAATCCATAAAGCTGGCCAACTGTCCTCTTCTATCAACCTAGAGGAGGTGATGGATGTGACAGCACAGCAGTTCTTGGATTTTAAGCCGTGCAGCACACTAGCTCTAAAGAGCTAATGTATAATGGGGGAGGGGATAGGAAAGGTCTCTGGAGCCACAACATATTTAGAATCGATCTTTTCACCCAGCCAAGCTGAAAAAAAAGTCTTATCACTTTAGTGATCTGGTGCAGAACACGTTGAATGCTTCTGGAGAACACTTTGGTGAGTTTCCTAGAAAAATGGAGCTGTTCAGCTCTAGTTTTGCATTAAATCCTGCCATGCTGCTTACATTGGAACAGTTGGCATGGGTTATTTTACTTTTCATAATCCGTTAAATGCTTCAAGGAAAAAATATAATTATATCTGTAACCCACACAGTGCTTTACCATACCATCTCAGTTTGAAAGCTTGCAACAAACCAAGAACAGTATTGGGCAGCAACAGAAAAGGAAAGGGAAAAGTAGAAATGCATGAATGACATTCATTAATTGTCACTGAAGAGACCATCTGAAAAAAGATTTAATAATAATGCTGGGTCAGTGGGAGCCATTTACAGGCAAACAGAAACATTAAATTCATTATGAAAGAAGTACTGCAGAATTGTTTTGCACTGGCAGTTTGTTATGAGACAGTCAATAATACCAAATATCATTCATTCCTGGAGTAGGCTGGTACTCCACAATCTAGAAAGTAAGGAAGACGTAAAAGCTTCACAGGCAGCAGCACAAACCACACCAGCAGCTGTTTTTTCTTTATTCTTTTTATGGTTTGTTGTGCATTTTTAAAAATCATATACTTAAAAAAATCTTAGGAAAAGGAAGAGAGATGTATTTCTATTCATCAGAACAAATGTTTAAAGGCTCTGAGATGCAACAATTAACACCAAACTACAGCTGACAGTGAAATTCAGACCTTCTTGAACACTGCATTTTTACCTCAAGCTGAGCAGAACAAGCTGCCAGCTGCTGAGAAAGAGGGTAGGTCCTGCACTGTTGCACATGAAAGTCCATGGAAGATAACAGGTCATGCAGCAAAGCTAACAGGAAGCTGTTCACTTTTTGATGTGTTAGATTTCTGTTAGTCTTCTGACCCAGCTCACTCCATGATTCAAGAGCTTAAGTGACTACAGAGTGCACTAATGAAGCATTAGGAATATTACCCAGTTACCAGATGACCATAAACATCAAAGCCATATACTATGCAACTAACTGCTTACATCAAACAAGAAAAAGCAAATTGAGAAATCCAAGGGCAAGACTGACAACACTTCAAGCAGAATTAGGCATATTTAGTTCTATAAACCAAAGTGACAAGACTTTTCTTATTTTCAGGATCCTTCAAGAATAAAAGTCAAAAGTAATAAAAAACTATCCTAATATCTTTTTGTAAGAGGAGAAAGATTAGTAAATACTGTAATACTTTTGTGGGAAGTGGACCATATGACCTAGTTCACATACATCCCACTGCCCTTACACATACCATCTTTGCAGCAATTATCCGTAATAGCACTTCTTTACCTTAAGAACCCCCTAGGAATCCCCAGTTTAAGGACAGCAGTAATTGCAATAAGCAAAGTCTTAGTGGCAGAAGTATTTACCCATTACTAGTAAATGGATCTACTGGCACACTATCATCTATCACATATCTGAACAGTAAATTTATAAAGCAACAAGGTTGAAGCCATGCTCACATTTTAAATGAAGGTTTCCAATTTTTACATAAACAGCAAACCTTAACATTTCTCAACATCCAAAGCAAGTACCAGAAGCCTGTTTGATGAAGATTGGAGGGAGATGTTCTACAGCACTAGGATCTTGGCTTGTAGCTCTAAAAATCGTCCAGGATTTAAATAGTTCAGCACACAAATAATTTCAGAGATAATATAGAATCTGTATGTGCACTAGATAGTTTGGCATTTTGGGAGGGTATTTTTGGTTTTAATAAAAAATGGTGTTTTAAATGCTTGAGTAACATAATAAAGCTTTTAGAAGGTAGAGTAGAAGTGAGCAACAGTAATGCAAACAGCTCATAGGAGGGCTGACTATCCTCTGGCTACTTCATTCTGAAGAGAGCCCTGATCAATGCTGCACAATCCTGCCTGCCATAAAGACTCTTCTACAGGCTGGGACCCAAAAATTTACTACTATGCGAGCAAATCCTCTTATGCCTGATCCTACAATCACTGATGAAATCAAACAACATAACTATAAACCCTTAGAAGTTGCAATAGTTTCTCTTCTTAGTGCATGAGGTTCTGTTTCTAATTCTTTTTCAAACCTGGAAAAAGTGCAGGTCTGAGGAAGGCTGGATTTACCTTTCCATTAGCAGGCAGACAATTAAGAAGCAATTACCAGATATGTCACTCAACTTTGGCAACCTTTTGGAAATCAAAGTCACACCAACACTAACTGAAAGTATCCTAGAATCAGAAAATAAACGTGTACCAAAAAGCAGTTCTTAAAATCACGTGCTATAAGCCATGTTCTTTCCAACAGCTTAAGCCTTTCCTTGTCTTGTTGTAAGGGAATATGTGCCATCTTCAAAATGAGATATTACTTACATTAAAGAATCATCCTGGGTGATGAGTTACCACTTCAAAGAGCAAGACTATGCATGACTTCTGATGCTTTAAGAGTGAATTAGTTTTCTTTGGGTACTTTGAAATTCTGAAAGGAATTGCTTGATGAGAAAAGCAAAAGTGAAGCTGCTGACAGAAATCTCAAAATTCTAATTAAGTTTATTAACATGGGAGCAACACACATACAAGAAGTGGACCTGAAAAAAATTTATTCTAGCTTCCCGGAAATCCCACAAGGCTGTTCTCACTCTTGACTTGAAATTTAAAAAGTTTAGAGAAACACATTTTTATCCCAGCTCTGTCACAAATGGTCAGACAGTGAATTCATGGGAGTGGCACAGAGATGCCTAGGTACACCTCCTGCATGATGGTTCTTGGTTCTGCTCATATCTGCTCTATGGTTCCATATGAACAATTTGGAGAAAGTGCTCAGTGTCATTGTTCATGGTTATTTTTTTCTTAGAAGCAGAAAAAACCCTGCAAAATCACATATGGAGTAGCCTAAAGACACTAAAAGGATATTGGCTAGGTTTTTAAAAGTCTAGATGCAATTCCACTTCTTAAAAATCAGAGGAACTCTTTCCATCCTTGTCTAGAAATATTAGGATTTCCATTTGTGAAGCTGTTTTTTTGCTAGTTGGTGTAGACAGGAGAATACTAAAGTGCTCTTATGGACATCAAACTTATTCCATAAAGTCCTTCTATTTTTGACTTGCAATTAACAGCGAAGACATCAATTCATATTCAACTACAACAAACCATTTACAGGAGATGTATTTTTGTTTTGGAACTCTCAGAAATCTACTAAAACACACTGAAAATAAGACTGCATCATTAAAGTATCTGCCAAACCTCTCAGAGAGAAAAGCAGCTGTCCTAATTTAAACACGATGGAAAAAAAAAAAACAAAACCAAAATAAACTACCACCTTCATTTTGTGAATTTCTAGTGTCTTAGCTTAAAAGTTAGCATCACCTGCAGGCATAATTTACATCTTCTGAACTAATAACACATGAAATTAAAATATTTTTTAATTCTGTTCAACAAAAAGCTGTAGTACTGCTGGCACAAATTTTATCATTGTATTATTAAATGCAAAAAATTAGTTATTAGGATTTTTTTTTTTTAAATCTACAAGTCACCAGGATATTAGCACAAAAGCTAATACCCTGGGGAGACAGAGAAATAAGCAGAGTAACCAGGAGTTATGCATTATTAGCAATATCATATAGCATGTCCATAGAATCAGATAACTGCTTAAGAGCAGAACCTGAAAAGTCCTCTTTAAACTTAAGACATATATTCAGGCTCTTTGAGATTCAAAAAGAGGTTTACTGATTTTTTGCTCCCTGGAGAGCATCTACATAAAATTAATCTCACAACTGTTATCCCCCCAAAAAACCCATGATCTCATATTTATCACCTTCCTCTGACAGGAAAAGGGACTGCTCAAGTCAGTCCAGGTCCATTATGAACTCAGTGTGAAGCATTCAGATGCCACTGAAATAGTTCAACTACACTTTTTAAATGAAGCATTACCCACACTCATTTAACTGCACTGACAAAATATTCTGGTAGAAGGTACAACATTGGAGAGGTAGTCAGCAAACTACAGTGAAGTACCAGAAGCAGCAATAATAGTGCAGACTTCCAAACAGCTCTGCTAACATGCTTTAAGAGGACCCTGGAAGAGCTCTCTACTACAACACTGCAAGACAGAGGAAGAGGTTTACATTAAGCACTTCTCCTTCTCTGAAAACACCAACAAAAGAGCATCAATTATTAATTGATTGAGGTGTAAACACTGCAACAAGGAATGAAGTAATTAATCACACGTTATTAAGATTGATATGTAACAGTCAAGTCCTTCTGTCCTTGGGTTGGATTTGAACTAGTTGCAATTAATCCGTGCTTCTAAATTCTGCCCATAATTTAAAAAAAAAACCAACACCATAAAGAACCAATAACATTAGGAACAGCTGTCCAGAGATCATACGAAACTCAGCTCTATTAGCATTTTTATTAATAGAAAAAGGATTAACAACTACAGGTAATAAATAAACAATGCTATAGCAGAGCTTGGAGTTCTTTAGAAAGCTAGAGCTTTGAATCACATTATACCACAAGCTTACCTTGGTGGTTGGTCCACAAAGTAGGAGAGGTGAACACCTTCAAAGAACTAGAAGGGAAGAACTACTGACTTGACTTAATCAGAATTGTTCGGGTTTATTTTGAGCTCGGTCTTTACTTCTTTCTTTGACCTTGGCCACGTCACTTTACTGCAAAACTATCGTGCCATTTTGTAGAACACAAACATGGTGACTCCTTTAAAGCACTTTGCTAACTGGCACAAACACCCTCAGCAAAATCTTTCAATGTATCACAAATAACAAGTGCATTTTGCTGAGCCAGCCAAAAAAAAAAAAAAAAAAGAGAGCAAATATGCTTTTGCTAGTTGCCTGCAGCATTAGTTAACTGGCATTATTCCTATAGCAATACTGGCATATGTCAAATCAGCAAACAAATAGAAACAAACAGCTTAATTCTTTACAATACTTCACTAAAATGAATAGGACTGCTTTTTTTGATCCTAGGCATTACAAAGCACTTTCCTCTGGCCAGAAATGAGACTCAAATCACAAACAAGTGACAAGAGAAAGGAAACTCTTAAAGAGCTAAGCTAAACCCAGTGATGGTGACTTCAGTGGAAACTCCCAGTTGCTTTTTTTTGTTTAGGTCAGCATTTAGATTATTTAAGAGCCTTCACATTGGGAAATGTAACACACTGTCAGTGGAGGACCAACATGCAGCTGAAGACAAAAAGCCTAGCAGTATCACCAGATGAAGAGAAGATACCAGAGAGAATTCTATCAGAGCAGTAAAATTAATTTTCATATGGAATAAATTGAAACTCTTGAATCAAATGCAGAAGAGATAAATACCTCTCTCCTCAGACAGCAGGAAAAAATGGTTTTCCTGGGTTATATCGTCTCTCTTGTGTAGTTGTGTACCAACACACAAGTTGGTAATGCCACCGGAATGCCTGCCTACCAGGCTCACTGCCAACTGAACTGGCACTCAGCAAAACAAGAATTTCAGGGTTTCTAAAAATAATAAATAAATAAGAGTCTTGAGTATGCAATTTGTTCTGCAAAGATCTTAATAGATCTACTCTACTTCCAGATAGTATTCCAAAGCAATGAAACAAGCTGCCCTCAGAACCTCCAAGTTTTACAATAAAAATCTGCCTCAAACAAACACAGCACTTAAAATGTACAGGATACTCTTACTACACTCTAAATGTATAAGCATCAAACACAAACATATGATAATGAAAAGGGGAAAATGAAGAAAAAATATGCAACACCTTTTTGCTTAAAAGAAGGAAAACAGACAATTGGTTTGGAGTGTGGTTTTTTGACAAGTAGAATCTCAAGAAAAAGATACCACCTGCAACTTTCAAATATCCTCTGAAATTCAGTCCCCATACAAGACAATGTTACCTCCCAAAGCAACCAAAATCTTATGTTATTTACTATTCCATCAGAAATATTGAAAACTATTCTGACCATTGTTTTGGTACCTACTACTTGATACCACAAAGCTGCAACTGATTAAGGATTTTTTTTTTTCAAATCCTTTTATAATTGGGTGATTTCTTAGACTTGTATCAGGGTGCCCACCTGACTTATTTTACAGTTTAAAATGTAATGTGGCCTTCTTAAAAGCTTAACCATGAAGTACTGTCCTTATGCATTCTGTATCTGCCAAATATAAGCAGATCACTGAAAGGAAGGCATCCTTGTATTGTATTAGAAAATTTGATTTTAAGTAAGACAACATTGTTCTTTCTCACTCTCCCATCTTATTCCCCAACTCCCAAACTAAGTTATCATGCAACTTCAGATGGATAGTGCAGGTCCCAGCTGGTGCTTGAGGGCAAGATGAGATGTAGGAAAATCACTATTACTAAACATAGGCAGCACCAATCAGATCAATACAGCTGATGCTCTCACGGGAGCTCTACAGTACTAGGAAAGAAATGTGTCTGCAAGAATCTCTTCCAAGCACTTGCAAGCAGAAGTTGTTCCTTCTCAAGAGACACATTACTGCCTCTCCATGGGTGGTAACTTGTGCAAAGAAAATGCTACAAGCTTGAATTCTACTCGCACAAAGCCAACACCGTAGAAAATCCACAGTAATTGAGAAAACCAACATGAGGAAAAAACACAAAGTGCAAGTCATCTAGAAATAAGGATGCAATGACATATGTGGTCCACTAATTTTTATAAAACTTGTAAAAAGGTTTCCATAGAAAACAGAGCAGAGATTTCCAAGATGTGTATTACTTATAATGGAAAGGGGATTTCAGCGACATGGTGACAGAGTATTCAGGAAAGACATGACTTGGGCTAAGTTGTTTATCCTACAGATGAACATGAGTTAAGTATAGGTGCAGGTACACATAGTATACACTTTTAGAAATCAATCAAGAAAAAACGCAAACAAAAAATGACAGAAAAGACCAACAGTGCCATCCCCTCACCCTCCCCAAAAAAAAGCTCCACCATTTTAATAATCTAATACTTATATTCACTTCATAGATATACCCACAACACATTTTCAAATGTTAAAATCAGTTCAGTTTTTAAAAATTTCTCTTCAACCATACTGCACATAAAAAACTCTGTATTGCCAAACTAAACTAAACAGCTGTTGTAATATGTCAAGCCCATACTTGAGGTTACTAATACATCTTACTTCAAAACAGTTACACATCAATGAATTTTGCATAAAATATCTGAAGTCCTACACTCAGTTCCAGCTCCTACATGTATTTAGTTCCCCAAATGTAATACTGCTTTCTGCAGACTCAGCTGGGCTAGAATTTCCCTGTGTCTATCATTTCTGTATTATATCTGACAGTATCTTTGGTCAAAATTGCCATGTAAATCCACTACCTCTTCCCTCCAAACATAGGACCTCTTTGAAACCTTCCACAGCCATTCCCACTTATTCTTCCTTTGTTATTGCTTCCTCCCAAATGAGGAAAATTCTAGTAATATATGTAGCAAGCCCCTCAACTTCTCACTGGCAATTTACAGTGCAGCACACATGTGTACTGCTGATTCACCATGACAACAGACATGTGCTCTTGATGCAAGCATCCACATCTGTGCTTTGTTGGCGACATTGGGCTCTGGTGTCCCCTCCAGCTGGGCTGGTTCTCGGGTTGATACATTTACCTTTTAAAACTAGCAGTCTCTAGTCAGAATAAAACAGCAAACTATCAGGAGCTAATAGCTCTTTATCTTAGAAATTACTTTCACTTTAAACCTCAAAAACGTTCAGATAGTATTAAGCAATGAAGTCTTAATGGCCTGTTAGCAAAACAAGCCAGCAAGTCTTTTCTTAGGTAAGGAGGAAAGGCCCAACACTTAAAGGCAACTATTCTTTATTCACAGATTAAGCCAGTCATCCATTAACCAAGCCAGTCAATCCTTCATTTTACAGCATTTATCAATATGCCCGTATTTATACTGTCATATGTATAAGGAAGGGGAAAACTTAGATATTAGATCTTTATAGACATTAACATGGCCCTTCTCTAACAAAAAAGTAAACTTCATTTGTATAAGAATACTGTCATAGAAGTTCACTTGGAATCTCTCATAGTCCCTATTTTCAAACTCACTAACAACAGTTAATAATACTTTCCTTCAGAACAAACTATTGTCAATTCACTACCACAAGATTTGAGGCCAAAGAACTACAGGAAGATTCTGTAAGGCCTGGACATTTACATTTTAATGGTTAATGCTAGCTCTAGTGAATCTATTCAAGATACTAAAATTTCCATCTGTCAGACCTCTTTACTAGATGTTATTGCCCTCAAAAAAAGAGAATATAGGCTTTCATCCCAAACACTCAGTTCCCTGTGGTTCTTATTAACTCAAGCCATGAATGTTCATACTAATACACCAATATAAACCACTGCAGCAAATGTGCAGGGACACATCTGCTCCTGCCATCTAGACACAGACAAGCAGCAAGAAAGGCTAAACAGCTGCATGCAGGCATCAGGAAAAGACAGGATAATCTTTAAACCACTGCAGCAGTTTGCTTCCACACTGGTAAGTAATGTTCTATGCATGCATTTGACTTCAAGTCAACTTTAAGTTTGGGAAAACAGTTAACACTACAAAATAACTAAGGGGCATACAATAATGCTATTAGTATTACAGAGCAGGTACTCACCATGATTTTCAGAATCATAACTACCAAAGTACAGTCCCCATGCTCTAGTGGGACCACAGCATTCCATGTAAACCACCACAAACATCAGCTAAGGTTCTGGGTATACAAGCAAACCCAGTGGGACATGTCATTTCACCCAACTTACTGTTTATGTCAACACCAGCTGTAAGAAGATTCAATTCAACAAGGAGAGGTCAAATCTCCCATAAGGAAAGCAGGCTTGCATCTCATCCAAACAGCACAACATAGCAAGTAAATTGAAAGCTTGGAGGCATTTATGGTTCTAAAGGAGCATTTATCCTTCCAAAAAATGGAAGGAGAATACATGTCTTGAGCTCAACAAGACTTCCCAACATACAGAGGTCTGCTGAAATGCCAGTATAACTAAGACGCTGAATATATATATATGAACTACTGGAGAAGCATGCTCCGCTTATAGTTGCTTTTGCATTTCATTTAAGTTGCTTAAAAGCATTCACTCATTTCCTGTGGTCCGTAGCACCATACTGTTGAAAAATAAACCCCTCTAGGATTGAATTAGAGGATACAGTGGTTCACAAGAAGGGAAAGATAAGTTAACATTACTACCCCCTCTCTCTCCTGTACCATGTCTTTCCAAAATCCTATCCCAGCACCCTGGCTGTTCACTGTGTAGCACTTACTGTTGCTGGACTTCAGGTCACGGTGAATTATGGGAACAATTGCTTCCTCGTGCAGGTAGTTCATTCCCCTCGCAATCTGTACTGCCCAGTTCACTAGTATGTCAGGAGGTATCCTTTTACCAGACAACACTCTATTTAGTGATCCTCCACGGGCAAACTCCATGATCAAGCAAAGATTAGGCTCCTTCAAACACACACCCCTGAGGGCAATGATGTTGGGATGCTTTAACATTGCAAAGAGCTTGGCCTCTTGGCGGACATTCTCAATGGTCTGGCTGATGTCCTCGTCAGGGTCATAGCGAGCTGCCTTGACAGCAACCTCATCTCCTATCCACATAGCTCGGTACACTTTTCCGAAGCCCCCTATGCCAATGATTTAGGCTCCTTCAAACACACACCCCTGAGGGCAATGATGTTGGGATGCTTTAACATTGCAAAGAGCTTGGCCTCTTGGCGGACATTCTCAATGGTCTGGCTGATGTCCTCGTCAGGGTCATAGCGAGCTGCCTTGACAGCAACCTCATCTCCTATCCACATAGCTCGGTACACTTTTCCGAAGCCCCCTATGCCAATGATTTCCTCCAGAACAAGCTCTGAGAAGTCGATCTCCAGGACTAGGGAAAG
>NW_009952265.1:320667-323524 GCF_000747805.2 Chaetura pelagica | reverse complement strand
GGGAAAGAGGAAAGAAAAAAATGTAAACATTTTGCAACCGTGCAGTCCATACATCAGCTGAAGGTCCATGTTGCCCAACTCACCCTTACCCTTGGAGGAAGGACCCATTTTCACCCCACAACAAGACAAATGAAAGCAGCAGTCCCTTCTGACAATCTTTCATTGCCAAATAGTGTAGCAAAACAGATCCTGCAGTATTACAAAACCTGTATGAAGTACTCACAGTGAATGGTGATGAATTTGACCTAACGGTAGCAAATGACACACTTAATAAAATAGCCTTCTCTTAACACACTTAAACACTTATAAAACTGAAACCCCCTTAAGGATAAAACCTCATTTCCTGACCTCAATGACAGTATGACATTCCAAAACAGAAAAAAACACACCCACAGACTAATCTTCACTACAGTGCTTAGTGTAATACAGCTAAAATTCCAAATAAAATGCATTTGTTCCTGCAATAAGACATGTTCAACTGTGGCTAATTATCTTTTAGTCCTTCCCAAATCATGCTTATTCTTCCCCACCTCTACGAGCTTTGCAGATTTGCTCCCCACAAGAGATCTGCTAACCAATTCTGACACTACCAACAGCAGATGGGTCAGACCACATAGTGAGCACACAGAGCCAGCAATAAAAAGCCATTTTTTATTAATGCATAATGCATTTTTAGTACAGACATTACATTAAGTAACAGATTCATAAGTTTTCCTTCCCATACATTCACAGCTGTATTTTACAGTCTGCCACAGTAACTAGTGGCTATTTGATGCTGTATAATAAAAATCTACAGGTGCAGATGTCTTAATTCAGCATAGAAACTGCATCTGGAGCAAAAGGTTTGAGAAAATGTATCCTGTACAACTGAACCCTAAATATAGTTTATACTCACAGATGGCCAAAAGAACCTCATACTGACTGATGTAGAATGGAAAACACATACTGACCAAAACATGCTGAAATGGCTGAATTTATAGGGGTAGACTTTCTGCAGAAAGTCACCAAGACTTTTAATACTCTCCTGCATTTTGAAGTGCCAAACCTGACATGGCTCCCTTGCTTTGTCTAGCAGAAAAGAAGTTCAGTCTGTAATGGACTTACTTGATGTAGTTATTAATTCAGAGTATCATGCTATGTTACTGACTTTTGTATTTATTGATTGTAAACATGAACCTCTCCACTGCTTTCAAAAGAAATTAGGCGGTCATGTAAGTCAAGGGAGCTTAAGTATTTCAATTATTCCAATCAAATGTCTTTCCTATGCCTGTAAGATGTTGTCATAAAACTGAATAGAGTTAATATGAACTCTGCTGGGCACAACTGCAGGCAGTTTTGTTTGGTTTTCTGTTGTTGTTTTTATTAAGCTCTATCTTCCATTAACTTTTTTTTTAAAAGTCTGACTTAAAAAAATAAGTCAGTCAAACCTATGAGTTGACCTACAAGTTGACTACATCTAGGAATATAATTAAACTTTCTATACAGTACAGCAAATAAATCCAAATCCTTAGACAGTGCAGTAATGTTGTCTGTGTTCTCTCTTTTTCCTAGTGTTCTGTGAACAAAAGATTAAAGGAAAACAAGACAGCAAACTGATCATGAAAGTCTTCAGAAAGGAGGAAAGGCCAGAACACAAAAATAATATATCTGTCTGTTGCTGTGAGTACACCTTTTTTGTAACACATTGAACTACAAGTATTTACACAACAAACAAGGTTTCACTCCTACAGCAGCAGCCTTGGCATGCAAATGCTCATGAGATACAGATTACTAGAAAAGATGAAGGAGTAAATTCTAACCAGATACAATGACATTTTAGAACAAGACTGCAATGATAATAACTACAGAAAAGAGACTATCCTGACACTGAGCATAATAGAAAAGGAGCTTCTCTAGTAATTCTCACTGATAAAATACCTAAAGAAATCAGATGCTAAGTCCCATCACCTTCAGTCAGTAGAAGGTAAAATGCTCACTTAATCTCCTTCTAGGGACAAGGTCAATTAAAAGACTGAAAACAAACAAACACATAAGCCACAAAGCAAGATCGACAGACCATCCTCCGAACTCCCGACACACAACATTCCGGTGGGATTCGCCACCAGTCTTTCCCTCGGGCATTCCAGGGATTCAGAAAGCGTTAATGGCACGTTGAGCAAGCGGTTCCCGCGGGCCCGCAAACCCGGCGGTGCTGAAGGGACAGCTCCGGCCGCAGCGCCCGGCCTGCCCTGCCTGCCCCTCCACTGCCCCCGTCCCCAGCCCTACCTGCCCCTCCACCACATGCCTTATCTACAGCATCCTCATCTTCCCACAGCTAGAAAGCATGAGAAAGACAACAATCTTTACCTCCTACAAGCAAGACTCCATCAACCTATGTCATTACTCAATTTTACTTGCACCTTTTTGCCTTCTTTTTTTAAAACAAGAACAGAAAAAAAGCTATCCACCTGGTAACTTCTAATATACTACTAAGATCCAGCTACCTGTCCTGGCCAAGTGGCAGCAAACATTTGTACAATGCCCAGTCCCACTGCACACCTGCAGTCAGAGAGTCTGTAAGAGCCAAAAAGAAAATTTGTTGCCAGTTGCTTTGTAGCTCTCAGAAGAAAAGGCTAAAGAACAATAAATGGTGGTTATTCACCAGAAAGTACACAAAAGCAACTCACACCAATCTTACAAGCATGACAGCAAGTAAATTCACCTTGCCCCTAATGCTCTAAGAAGGACAAGCATGACCCTAATGTTGGGAAAAAATACCCCCACAATCTAAGCATCATTAAAACTGTGATTGAAGATTGAAACACTGAAATCCCAGAGGATAAGCACTTTCTCATTTAACTCCACAAAAGAAAAAAAA
>NW_009952265.1:313860-316370 GCF_000747805.2 Chaetura pelagica | reverse complement strand
TGCACTGCCCCCGTCCGCTGCCCTGCCTGCCCCTCCACCGCCCCCTTCCCCCGCCCTGCCTGCCCCTCCACCGCCCCCCCGCCAGGCTGCGGCTGCAAAGCAGAAAGCACAACAGGAAGGTGACAGGCAGGAGATGGGGTAAGGAAAGCCGAAGACTGGGAAAGCAAAACTCTTTTTCCCATACGTCGTCCCCCGCTGTACTTCAGAAAAAAAACACTGCCCTGCTGGATGCACAAATGAACCAGAAGTCTGGGCCAGGAAATGGTGAGATTTATGCTTCCAGGTGAAATTTAAAGCGTCACCTTGCAAGTTATTCTGCAAAGAAACGCTTCTTTTCTTTGCATGCACGACTTTAACTTCACTTGGAAAACGTATGTTTCTATAAGGCAGACTGGTTAGCTCACCCTCACAGGCAGCTTAATCGGAAAAACCCTTCACCTTTAGAAATGTTTGCTTTGCTTTCGTTTTGGTTTTTTAAAAGATACTTTGTGTTTAATTAGTATCTTCCTGTTAATGTCTTCATAGTTTCTTCAGTTATATTAGTGCACAAAATTCTTATTTTTCTTCACCTTTCTGAACACACTAACCCCTTTCCTAAACTCTAGTTTAATTTGGCAGACATGCTGTAAAGGACTAAAGGCAATGGGAATGTTTAACATGCATTGTTTTGCCTTAGAATTTAAGAACTTAAGTCCTACCATTCCTCTGGGGACTGACAAGGAATTACAGAGTCAGTACACCATGAACCAGTGGCCATGTTGACAACCGCAAAGTAGCTGCCGTTTAATCAGTATTTATTGTACCATGGTCAAGCTGTTTAATTTAGTCCATAGTATGTAAGAGCTCAGGGTGCAGATGTGGGTCCTCCAAGTTGGCCAACTGCTGAAAGCCTCCAGAGAGGACTTTCAATATCCACAGCACCCCCACTGCAGTAAGAAGCACGCTACGTGGATGGCCAACAGACAGCATGAGACTACTAGCTATACTACTGCAGCTCTCTGTGGAAGCAGAACCCCTAGAACTTAAGACTCCAAAACCTCCATCAAATATCAAAATAAACTTCAGGAAAGCAACTAAAACCAGCTTCTGTGCTGGGGTGCATGTCTGGAGTGACACATTGCATTACTCCCGAAAAGCTTTAATACTTCATAGTCCAACAAGTCCATTCTTCCAGATGGCTATCAAACTAACAGCACCACCACTAAAAGTGAGTGTAATTCCTTGCAAAGGGATTTCTAACATAAAGCTTGAAAATTCAATTCAACAGCAGCCAACTTTACCCCCTGTCCAAATTACACTATTTTTTTAAGAAAACAAACATACTTCTTTAGCATATCAAAAACTTATTGGAGTGCAATATATTCTACTGTCATTACATGGTTGATGGCCTGAGAGAACTGAAATAGTGTAGTCCTGTTGTGGCAGTAGAAGAGTAAGATAAAGATAAAGGGGAAAGGTGCAACTCCACAATTAGTCCTGAACTATCAAACCATAGAAAGTGATGCCGAAGAATCCACAGCTACAAAGCTTTCACTAGAACAGTCAAAACAGGAGGGGAGCTGAGGCTTCAAGAAGTTCTGCAGAAACAGATCTCCTGCCTCTCAAAGGCAAAACCTAATATGCATTCATAGGCTTTTCTGCATGTGGGGAGGGGAAAATAAGTTATCTATACTGTTCCAGCATGAAAGCAAGCACCACCACTGCCCAACCTGGTCCCTTCACAATCCCAAGGGCAATACTTGCAAATTACTAAGTTTCTACCTGAATGCTTTCAAGTGGAACATAGAATAGGAAAAAAGCTATTACATGTATTCCTTGGAGATACGTCCTAGATAGGACAAAGCATCCTTTTACTCCATTTACTTTCTAGAAAAGCCCACTAGTCTGAAGAATTTCTCTGCCCCTCCAAAAAGAGCTTGCCTGAATTGTCAATAGTGATAGATAAAACAGGATCTAGAAACAGTCATTCCACAGTGTTTCTCTTTCCACAATTGTACAAAGTGGCTAAAAAAAAAATAAATGTAGAGATGAAATGGCCCTATTCTCTGACTCCAACAAAGGATTCAAAACTGCAGTGAAGTTGACAGAAACAAACCAATCTCTTTGTGGCTTCAGCATCACAAGTTAGTTAAGCAACCCTCAGGTAGGCCCAGATATCCAAACGTGGATAAAACTCATTTACAGGTATTTTAGAACAGAATTTGCAAGAAGAAAACGGGTTAAGGAGAAACCTGGTAGCACAAAGCAACTCATGAATTTTCAAATCAGAAATAATAAGCTTTTGGTTAGGAGAAAGCAAACTACTGAAAAATTATTATCAGTGAAACGACCCTGCAGAAAGCAACGGCTTCCTATCCAGCAACGTCCTTAAGGATATCCTAAAAGGAGAGTCACCAGAGTCCCGGGTGACTCTGCCTAGCCACCGAGCTTCAGTCGTTTGCTGAAAATTCAACTGCCTCTGGAAACGCAGGACTTAACAACAGGAAACTGCTCCTGCCGCCAGTGAAACG
>NW_009952265.1:293526-312302 GCF_000747805.2 Chaetura pelagica | reverse complement strand
TCCCCCCCCCCGGGTCCCCGCCCCGCTGTCGGCCCGGCGCCCCGGGGACCCACATGGCTCTGGGCAGTCTCCCCCCTGCAGCAGGAGCTTAGGCCAGAAGCCGAGTCAGAGCAGGGCAAGGAAAGGCTGTTGACACTCCGTTCTCTTCCATACTCTGTCTGTGCTTAGGCGCACGTATATATGGGGTTTTACACCTGGGTACATCCCTGCTGGGTGTCTATTAGAAAGTAAACAACATAACTTATTTCTCACTCTTGGTATATATATATATATACACCTTCTTGGCCCTGAAAATAAAAATCCCTTTTCCCTGCTGCCAAAATGTTTACATCTTGGGAAGATAATCGGATCTTGTGAACAGAATCTGTTTGCACTTGGGGATAGAAAAAGGGATATTTTATTTCCATTTCAATCCAGTTTTCTTTAAAATCCTCATTCAATTTGCAGTGGCAAAATGAAAAGGCTTAGTTCGTGCATCACTGTAGCAAAGCTGAATGAAAATCCCAGGTACCCTGACCACACGTCATGTCTTCCCAGTTACATAAAATCTTTGCCTTAGTTTTTTCTGTAGAGTTTTGTAAATGGAGTCACACAATTCTTCTCTGCTAGATGATTTTTTTAAATCTTCATTCTCTAGCGAAGCATTTGTTTTGTTTTATGTACAGAGTAATTGCTAATAGTTCTTAAATTCTGTATAGTGGGGCTTTGTCTGTCTATTGATCTATCCCTGTGTTAGTAATGTGCTGCTGCACTTTGGAAGCATCGGGGTTTTAGCTTTAAAAGATCTATGAAGATCCTAAGACCAATGCACTCTTGAGTAAGAGGTGATTCAAAATCCTTATTGTCGTTTGTAAAATATTTGAATTTGTTTACCTGTTTTCTGCAAAAATGCCTCTACCCAACTGAAACTTAGTAACAAGTATTGCAGAGAATCCTGCAGGTAACTGAATAACTTAAAGAGCAAAATACATCTACTTGAGGCCAGAACTAACATTTCAGTGTGATACAAGCAAGATTTGATCCTGCTGCAGCACTAGTTTTCAACTGAGCTTGTCTAAGAAATGAGCTGCAGATTTGCTCCTGCGTCTCCATCTCCTCCTGCCAGTGGGAGCCGAGGGTGCACCCTCTCCACTATTCTTTTTTTACTTAAGGATGTGTTTTTATGATTAGCGTAAGCTTATCCAATATTATTCTTTTCCTGAAAGGGACTTTCCCGCCCCTTGTCACATGCTTGACCCGCTTTCCTGATTGCAGCAGTAGTGACTGCTTGGCTTCAGAGTCATTTCAGCTCATTCTTTCACACCAAAAGCTCGGCCGCCAAGTAAAAGCAGCTTGTTTTCAACTGTTTTTTTATGTTGCTCTGTCCTGTGTTTGGACTGTACACACAGCTGCTGAAGACAGCACCAGGTAGGGAAGCAGGACAGGACAGGGGAAAGGGACAGCAGACCTGGCCCTTTCAGCCACAGCCCAGACCTGGGTTACCTTGTCTTGCTCATGAAGCCGAGGGCTAACAAGTAGCTGCATTCAGGATTTTTGGAGTTCAAATAATAGCTGGTTGAAACGGAATCTCAATGTTAATGGCCCCCGTTAAAACAGTCTCAGTTGCATGCAATAATTTTCTGTCAAAAAAAAAGTGTATTTAATTCACACAGTGGGCAATTATTATGCTTTATGTGAACATTGTGCTTAAAACATTGTAATATAAAATTGTGAGTGAGAAGTAAGAAAACATAGGCCTCCTGTCTTTCAGCTGTTTGACACTTACTTTGATCACTGCTACGGAGCACTGATAGATTTAAAGTACCGAGTTATATTACTGGTGGTGAAAACTACGATAGGAGAAAAATGACTTGTGTGAAGGCTGGGGTTGCCTGCTGTAAGTGATCTGATGAGACAGAACCCTGCCATCTTGTGGAACGCCTTGATATCGAAGTACACAGCTTTGCTTCTCAAAGACATCTTGCTTTTTTCTTCTTCTTTCCTCATTTTTTTATTTTTTTTTTTCCCCACCATTGCTGTCTTGATTTCTAGGGAGATGGTGTGACTGGCTTAGGAAGGCCAGAGCAGCCAGTGCCTGGAGCTGGGAGAGTGTCCAGGAAAATGCTCTGAAGAGCCATGATAGGATTTTCCCATTCCCACAGACTCCTCTTGGCATCCTTTACCAGCCATGTTAGATACCGGTTTGTGGATGAAGAGATTTGGCCAGATTGGGAAGGCTGTTCTTAATATTAAGGCATATAGAAGAGTCAGTAAATGTTAAGTTCATATTTCAGTACCTGCTAAAAGGCAGAAGAAAAGAACATTAAAGACTGTCAGTATGCAGCCGGTGAAATATGAGATTTTAGCATTTGCAAGATACAGAAAGATGTTTAAACTGGTGCATGCCTTCTGGCACACATATGGTCTAAGTGCTACACTAGAAATTTTTTTTCTTCTGCATTTTCTAGTAAGACAGTGTATATTCCCATTATTATTCAGCAGATCTGAATAATGTGAATTAGATTCTACATATAACAGATCCAGTTGTCAAAGTCCGAATACAAACTCAGTGCTTCCCAAAGTTTGGATATGGAATCTCTTATAACATGTTTAAAAAGGAGAGTCTAACCTGCAAAAGGCAGATGATACTCTGGATGTAGTTCAAACCTGCCCAAAACTGGGAACTTCAGCCCCAGGATTTTAATTCAGGCTCATTTTTGCACCTACAATAAAAAAATTTTAAAAATTAAAAAAATAAAAATAAATAAAGGCCAGTTTATTCTCAGTCTTTGTTTCAAGAAGCTATAGAAAGTACTCCATTTATTCAAATCCATTATTCATATAAATTTAGGATTATCATCTCAGCTTTTGCCCTGTCCTTTCCAGATGTTTGTGCAAACTGCTTAACTGCTACTCTCTCAGTGGTTGCCTTTCCTCTCTCCTCACTGGACTCAGCAGCTCTATGCTACCACTATGCAAGTCCATAGTTATAAATCTGCACTGGATATCAAAATGTTGGCAATCCAGGCTCCTAGTCTCTGTGCTAGGAAGAAGCAGAATGTCCTGAAAGAAGAAAAAGTACCATGGTAATTCATAGTGCATCTTAAATTAACTCAGCACTAATGCTCTCATTTGGCTCTTACACATTTCAAAGGATATGTCTCAGCTGTGTTCCATGGTTATATCCGCAGGTAGAACTATATACACCACTCTGGTGGTGTTTCTTATGCCAGTACACAGATTTGTTTGGTACATTTCTGATAATCTCTCCTCAAACAATGTAAGATTTACTGACAAATGGAATCTTCTGTCATTATAAATTAACTCTGCATGCCTGTGAAGCCAAACTGTGGTGTTATTTTCTTTTTTTTCTCACTTCAGAACCATACTGCTTTGCCAACATCACTTCAATGTAGGTTTGTTCTTTATGCAGAGGAGAGAGGTAACCCACTGGCAACAGAAGCTTCATGAACTGTGCAGTGCTAGCTAGGAGGCAGGCTGTGAAACTGGGTCTTCAGCATCTGAGTCAGTAAAAGAGAGAGCTCTGCTCTGCTTCATAAAATATATATGCTAATCTCCCAGATGGCTGTATTTTCTTTCTCCATAGAACAGATGACCTGGAAAATAAAAGAAGACTAAAAATACTGGAGAGTGGAAATTCCAGTCCAAAATCTGGGAGCTTCCAGTAGATTTTACAGACAGACTTGGCTTTTATATTTAGTTGTAATTTGTTTTTATAATAAAATATAGCAATTATTACATTAATATTATCACAGGTCACAGTATCATGTAACATAAAGCATTCATACATTTATCAGCAACCCAGTAAGAGAAATAAATCAAAGACTTTCAAATGAGATTTCTGCCTTCACTCAAAGATAAACAGCTAACAGAAATAATGTTTTACTTTGGCTTAGTAATGACTACCATCTGCATATTGTGTATTATCTCAATCCAAGCCACATTTGTAGCTTTTGTTTAATTTGTCATTGGTTGGGTTGCTGATTAGAGAAACACCAGAACTGCACTGCCACACTGGCAACACAGTGTCACAGCTTTGCAAGTGTGTGGAACAAAAATTAAGCTTACTAGAACAATAAAAGGCCCGAGATTAGTGCAATGCAAAATGCTTCCACCAGACAGCAGAGACACTACAGCAAACCTTTCAGGTTTCTGAAATCTTTATAGGTGCTGATGGCCTCGATCTTCCCTTTTATGTTCTGCATGAGAATGAAACAGCAGCACAGTACCCTTCGTGCCACAACCAGCATACAGTGCAGCACTTGCTGGGAGCGCCCTGCCCTGCCTGCTGCACCTTGTCTTCCCTCCAAGGCCTTCTGTCCCTGGAATGACCAAGTTTCCCTTGTTTGTGAGGGGAAGGAGGTTTTGTTTGGAAATAACAAAACCCAAGATGGAAAACAAAATATTAGCTGTCTGTGGTTTCGTTTAAGTTTTAAGTTTGTCCAAGAAAGCCTTTGGACCAGTTTTCAGGTCACTGAAGCCACACTTGAATAGCTTCAGAAAGACAGCACAGAAATGAAGAATCCTGCATATGAACTCAAACCATAGGAGACAGATGAAAAATTAGTTCCCACAACATACATTAGATACCAGCTTTCATATCCAAATCATAGCTTTATGCCCAAATCATAACTGCTAAATCTGCCATTACACAGTTAAGGACATAAAATAAATATAGCCTTTTCATTTAGAGTAAAATAATCCTATTGTTGATGGAGGCTGAAGTCTCTTTTATCTAATTTGTATATAGTAAGTTAACTTACTATTCAGAATAATAAACCTCAATGGAAAAGAAGACCAACTAGGTCTGTGCAGTTGTAATTGGGTTTTTTCCATGTTGTCTTGAGGGAATAGGCAACATTTGCCTGCTGTCTCCTCTTATTAGAAATCACAGTTTAAATCCTTAGCAGAATCAGAGGAACCTCTTTCAAAAAATGTATTACTTTCCAGTGGAAAATTTTCTGTCTTGATTTTTCCATATAGCCTGGTGACTAAGCTCAAATATGATATTGTATTCATTTGATATTTCATAAGGCAACTGGAAGGGAATTTCCTTGTACTTACATGGAAATGGTTCTAACTCTGTTTTGGTCTTTTAGTTAAGTGTGGGCAGAGAGACACATCATGTTTTTATTGTGACACCGCCTCTCAGTACTGTCGGCACCAGATCCATAGCTTGAGACACCAACCATTGAGCAGGGATTTCATGTTACACTCTTGCAACCATCTCAAGGAGTCTGCCGTTACACTCCAGAATTAATTGGCATTATCTATTTACCTTCCCCCCCCCTCCCAACTGGCAGTCTTAATTGGTGAGCTGCAGTCCTGCACACTGTCAAGGCACTGTATGGTTCAGTGTACAGCTGCAGCCTTTGTAGAAGGAGGGAAGCATGATTCATGGAGTTAGCCTACACAGATCAGTCCCAGGCTGCAGACTGCTGAGTGTCTTTGACTCCAATTAGTACCTGAGTAGTCTTCAAAAAATACATTCAACATAATTAGCTTCTGAAGGATACATGGCTCCTTCTTTTTCATGGTGTGGTATTTTCCCACCAAATTACACTGCCAAAAGGGCCTATAAGGATAAGATTTCTTAATGTATAAATTACAAGCTTTCTCCACATATATCCAGCACAAGTCTTCAGTCTCCACTGATGGTAGAATCTGAAATTTTGTATTACTGGGAAGCAGAGAATCTGCTTGGGAGGGCTGGCAAGAAAGAAAGAGAGAGAGAAAGGGTAGATGAAAAACAGAAAGAGAGAGAGAGAGAGAGAGAAGGGGGGCTAGAAGGTGGGCTGATAAATCCAAATAGAGTAAGAATGGGGGATCAACAAAAATGAAAGAAAGAGAGAGAGAAGAGGTGCTGAAAAATGAAGAGACAGAGAAAAAGAGATAAGGAGTGACTGAGAAAAAAACAGAGAGAGAGATGGGGGTCTGACAAAAAGAGAGAGAAATGAGGCCTGACCAAAAAAAAAAGTGACAGAGAGGGAGAGGCTGACAAAAAGAAAGAGAGAGAAAGAGAGAAAGAGAAAGGGTAGATGAAAAAAAGTGAGAGAGAAGGCTCTGACAAAAAAAAAAAATACAAAGAGAGAACTGGGGCTGATAAATCCAAATAGAGTAAGAATGGCGGGGGTTGACAAAAAAGAGATTTGCCATCCCAAAAGGTTTCAGGTAAGACTCCACCTACCATGCTTATGGACTGACAAGTAATAATCAGACCTTTCTTGAAGTCAGCTTTGACCCTTGTATCTAAAACAAGATACTTGGCTTTACAGGAAGAGAGGATTTGAAAGAGTCACAATAAAAGATTTCGCAATTCTCAGATTTTTTTAGTATGTGTTTTTCTGCAACTCGTCAAGCTAACGAGTCAGAACTCCATAGGACGAGCCATATAATTCACTTACGGCTTTAATGCTCGTTAGGTGTTCACCTCAAATTCATGGCAGTAGAGCCTTTCCGTTATTCCACAACAGTAACTCTTTGCTTTAGACTCCACGGTGCTGCTATGGGAGTCGGAGAGGACTGAAGCCTGGGGCACAAGCAGGCACCTCTCTGGGACTGCGGGCAGGTCCCTGCTGGGCTCCAAACGCTGAACGAAACCCATCATTTTCCAACACTCTTTAGGAAAACTGAGTGTGCCATTTGCCTGTATTATTTTGAATGCCTGTGTAAAACACATTACAGAGAGACCATTTCAATAGCTACAGAAGGTTCATTTCCCCATTTCCACACACAGTTATTACCCTTCCTAGCGCAGCTCAGTTTCTTCCCTGCCAGCAAAGAAATACGCCTCCTTTCTATCGAATGGGAGGGTATGAAAAGTTTTGCCTACTTAACCCCAGTACAAGGCATCCCTCCTGAAGCTGCCGGGGGAGGAGGATCTCTCTCTGCCGAGGCAGGCCTCGCTATGGGTGTGCCGGGCGAAATGTCCCCCCTGCTGGCATGAAACCACTGAGTTTAAGGAGCGCAAAAATCCCGCCTCCCTGAGCTGGGGCCCGGGGATGCCTCGGGGGCAGCGGCGGGGCCTGCGCCGGGTCCTGCGGAGCCGCCGGGGGGCGCCGGGGCCCGTTCCCCGGAGCTCGGCCTCCCTGCCGGCCCCGCCGTCAGGCCCGTTCCCCGCAGCCCGGGCCCCGCCGGGCAGGGCAGGGCCGGGCAGGGCCGGGCCGCGCCGTCCATCCCCGCGCCGCTCCGCAGCCACAGCTTGTTTTTCCATTCTGCGGTGAACAATGAAGAGATGCTCGCCCGGGCTATTTTTGGGCCTGCCGGAGCCACACGCTGTTTCCTTGGGGCTCGGAGCTCATTGTTTTTATTCACTTAAATGAAACAATTGCAGCCTACATAGGACGTATTTGTTTTCCAGTTCCTCAAACCATTAGTACCTTTTCCTGTTCCCCTTGAGAAAATGGACCTTTGGTGCCCTGCCAGGTCACATTATGGAGCTCCCTGCCCATTTCTGGGTGCAATCATTACTGAAGGGGAAAACAACACCACAGAAAGAATGTGGAAGAAAACCTGACTCTGGAAAAAAAAAACCAGTTGCGTAACAGTGGAGGAATGAGGTAGAGTGAGTCACCCGGCTCCCGAGCACTTCATCTCACCCGTCCAGGAGGGAGCTGGCCAGGCCACAGCCGGTAGGCCCAGCCAGGGGTATGGCACTGAAAACAGAACCGTGTCTAGTAATCTTCGAGCATATATGATAATCTCACAGTTGCCTTCAGCAGAAGTGTAAACCCCTCTGTCTGCATTTTATGGTGAATGATGCCACTGAACACAGCCTCGTCTAGGTCTGCAAGGGGGACTGGAGGACTTCTGTCCACAGGCTTCTCTAGACATCCATTTCCTCCCTGGAAGATCCCTTATTGTGTTCCAGGCTTCATACTACTCTTACTATACTTTCTTTCCAGCTTCCTCCTCAAACAGTCTCTTTTTATCCTCTGAAACTGAGATTAATTTCAGTTCTTCCCTTTGCCCTCCAAGTTTACCCTTTTTAATCTCATGTGAGAGGGGCTGATTCTCCCCTTCTACTCTGCTTTTGTGAGACCCCACCTGGAGTACTGTGTCCAGTTCTGGAGCCACCAAAATAAGAAGAACATGGAGCTCTTGGACTGAGTCCAGAGGAAGGCTATGAAGATGAGTACCTCTCCTACAAAGACAGGCTGAGAGAGTTGGGGTTGTTCAGCCTGGAGAAGAGAAGGCTTGAGGAGACCTTATAGTGGCCTTCCAGTAACTGAAGGGCCTACAGGAAAGCTGGGGAGGGACTTTTTACAAGAACAAGTAATGAAAAGACAAGAGTTAATGGATTAAAACTTGAAGAGGGGAGATTTAGATTAGACATTAGGATTAAATTCTCTACTATGAGGGTGGTGAGACACTGGAACAGGTTGCCCAGGGAACTTGTGGAACCGTCATCCTTGTAAGTATTCAAGGGCAGGTTGGATGAGGCTCTGACCAACCTGGTCTAGTGGGACGGGGGGGTTGGATCTAGATGATATTTAAGGCCCCTTCCAACCCAAACCGTTCTATGATTCTATGATATGATGATTTACATGGGCCATTACAAATCCTGAGGTTGCCGTAAGAGTGAGAAAAAATAAATAAATGCTTTTGGAATATAATCTTGTTTCTTTTTCTTAAAAACTGCGTAAGGGGGAGGCAGACTAATTAATTTTCACTTAAATTTATCTTCACTCAAATGTGATTGTACATGCACATCTAGGACTCCTGGCTTTTTTCTCAGCTCTGCAACCAACCACAGCACATTACATTTTCTAGGCTTGTATCTACAGAGACTGACCAACCCTCAGCACACTTCTGATTTTTGATTCAGTGTTAGAAAGAAAGAAGGATTGTGAAGACAATGGCTGTTGCTATCTTACCAGTGGGAAGAAAACAAGCTGTTCTTAAAAAGGGTAAGTTTTCAGTAATGCAATCTCTCTTTTTCCTGTAGGCTACAGAAGGCCACACACACTGCCTGTGCAGCCACCTCCTGCTGCATTTCCTTGAAAGACACTCTAACTAGCTGATTTTGAAGGATTTTCTGGAGACATCCATCCCACTCCAACTGAACACCCTTAGCCTGGAGCTGATGTTCTTCTGTCACTCCATTAAACTCAGCCCCCTGTAATTTTTCTGTTGTATTTATGAGCAAATCTGACAATTTAAGCACTTGTCTCAAAGTTTATGAGATGATGAGGTTCACAGAACCATGAGATGCAATTAGCTCATGAGAATAGCATCCAACAGAAGCTCCTATCAGGCCTGACAATCACGTAGAAGTCTTTTCCAGAAAGTATGTGTTGTTTATCTCTTTTGTAAGGAGTAAGGCAGAAGGGAGGCTAGTAAAAAGTTGGATTATAAACTCTGAAATGCTTACTTGTAAGGCCCAGATCCTATAGACTTTCTGTGTTAATAAATAAAGTTTTGTGCAGTTTTCCTGATGTCAGTAGAAGTAATAGTTGTGAATAAAGATGCTTTTCAATACATAGCTTGCAAAATTATGCCTGAAGCTTTGACTTCTGTCTCTATTCTTTTTTTGTTTAAAATGTTTTGCTTGTTTTCCACCACATGCCCTTGAGAGATTTACAAGAAAGCATTTCATTGCGTTGCCACCAACCTAACTGTGGAGCAGCAGCGTGTACCAGAAAATCAAAATTCAGTCCAAGAGTCAAAATACTTTGGCCACCTGTGCTTAATTCTGCTGTTACCACAGCAAGACTGTTTTTCATAGGATTTGTGTAACACTCAGTATTGAATTAAATCTTGGAAGTACATTTTCTACTGCAAAATAGCTTTTTGTGGTTAAAATACTGTTTGCAACAAAACCTCCTCTTTTCATGTCATGTCACGTCACACGCTGAAACAATGGCAATAAATAAATAAATCACTCTGAACATAATTTTAACTGCTGCAAATGTTGTTGAAGGTTCACTAATTTCTATTATGTTTAGAACACTGTATATAACAGCCATAGGCATACAGCTTACAGATTTCTGATGCAACCTTCACTGGCATTTCTGGGTTCTGTGAGCAGCATAAAGCAGAGTATAAATCCCTCCAAAAGGGTTGCTCACTCCGCCTTTCCTTTGTTTCAAAGTAGTTTCTGATTTTTTCTAATGTTAGATCATTTCCATTGTTTATCTCCAGAGAAGTGTTTCCAGGCCATTTTGCAGCCATCTCTGTTCTGGGAAGGCCTATAATAAGATAAAGGTTCTATGTTTCTCCAGCAGATGGGATCAGAAATGTTTGACTGTCATCAGCATCATACACCTATATCTAGTACCTTTGCTCACTAACAATGTTCTCCCTTTTTAGTTTCATTACTTACTCCATCAAAGGTTTCCCAAGGGGCAGAATATATTTTTCCATGCTGCAGACTGATAAAGAATGCACTAATGAAACAAACATACTAATGCTATTAATAAGGACAGTGCTCTGGAGCCAAACCCAGAGGCTAGAAACCAGCACCTGCACAGGGCATCCATGAAAGTGGCCTTGGGAAATACACATGCATTTGGATGGCTGAAGGTCCCTAAGAATCTGCCCAGGAGGAAGATGCATGAAGCTACTCTATTATGGGCAAAATCCATTATTCCTAAGGAAAAGATCATGAAGGAACTCTGCAGAAAGTTACTCATGGATCCACCCTCTCAGAGCATCTCCTGTGGGTTTTTCCATCAAAGGGACAGAGCAATGAGCAGTGTTTATAGAAAAACCTTTTGGCTGGCTGAGAGCTGGAATGAATCTGCCTGCAGTTCTCTGATCTGTGAGCTCCATCACTACGGTTCTGTTCAGCATCTGTTCTTGATATGAAGTGGGGAACAATCTCATAAGAGAAATTAATACAGGGTAGGAATTAATAGCCTTAGTTTCATCCCATTGCCTTGTTCCTGGACCAAGAAAAATCTCACTTGTCTAGTATTGACTCTGCAGAAGCTATGGCAGCTTCTACAGATGCTCTTTATCTTAAACATCACTGTTTAATGGATCAGGACCTGGGAGATCTGGGTGCTGGCTTTGTCAGTGGTTTGTGTCATGAACCAGAGTAAATAATAAGCAACAGTTTTAACACCCATGCAAAGGAATTAAGTATACCTCCTTTGAAAGTTGCTTTAATCCACAGATTAAAAAAGACTATATCCAACACAGCATCAGCACCACTTAGCAGATAATGTGGAGCTGCAAAAAGTAAATCTATTTTTAAGTCCACTTTTCTTGGCTGCATATAGTTTGCTACTCACTGTTGTGCCACGGTGCTGCTGCTGTAGATGGTCTTACCTGTGCATAAGGGCCAAGAATTCTGATGATAGACCTCATGTATACAAAGATAAATGTAAACAGTAAAACACAGTCGGATGCTAAAACAGGCTGGAAACTATCAGCTAATGCAGCTGCAAGAATATTTGCATGGAAAATTATGCTATTTCAGAACCCGTGGTATATCTCTTTATGTACATGAACACATAGGTCTGTTTACATGCATACGTGTGCTCTGTGTTCCCAGGGACTGCCTTACTGGGTTATAGCAAAGAGCTAGCTGAAAGTAGAGGCTGCAAGTCTGAGTTGAATGTGTTCGTGTGTTTCTGTTAAGCTATGGATTTATTTTACAGCAAGAGCTTCCTCCTAAAGCAGCTTAACATGAAATGCTGTTTGTGGAGGGTAGGTTAAAAACAGTTGCCCATCGAATGGCTGCAACAAATCTATTCAGCCAGCAGAGGAGGAAGAAGATCTTTGTAGCTGTTGCTGATTTCCTGACGAATAATTATGCCACCTCCAGCTGGCTGCTAAAGACCCTTTCTTTAAAAGCCATATGTCCTTTCTAATAAAGCTCTCATCACACCTCCTTCAGGCTTCCCCCATTCTGCTGTACTTACGCCTGATTTCATTTGGGTTATGCGGTGGTTCGGCTGTAGGATGATGGCTTCCTTAAGCTAGTGCTTAGAGAAAACATGGCTTAGAGAAAAAGGAAAGATTGTCTGGGACAGCCTCGGTCTGTGCCTCTGTGATTCCTGGAACGTTACTGGGTAGCTCATACGGGTTTTCTTTTTAAATACCTCTTTAAAGGGTTGCTGGAATCCAAGTTACTTTAGATCTGCCATAAAGTGGCAGTTTTTCAGGGCACTCCCCCCATATTAATCATTTTCACATTCTGAAATCTGTCAGCTGTACCTTCAGGCACTGCCAATTCAAGCAAATAATACAAAAATAGTAGTCAGAACACCTCAGGGCATGATTTCATCAGATATTCTACACTAAGCAGGTCTGACCTGCTCAATACTTATCCAGGAGAACTCCAGAGAACAGAAAGAAGAATACAGGAAGGGGCAAATCTTGTGAGGCAGCTGAGATTTCTTGCCAGTATAAATCATACAACATCTCTCGGAATTTAAACCTTGGTTGTTTAAAAAATAGCACTGCTTCTGCTGAGAAGAACCTACATTGGTGCTGAAGCAGTGTGTGACTAGAGATGCTACCTTCCAAAAGGGATTTCAGACTGAGGTTCTGCAGTTCTTTTCTCAAATTCAGGTTGTTAACTATGGCCACATTCCATCTCAAGGCAATGAATTACATACTGTTTCCAATAATCTTGAATGTCAAAATTATTCTTCACACCTCCTACTAAAGCACACAGTCACTGCCATATTCCACTTCAGACAAGGCTGTATTCAGCGAGGAGTCTTACATGCACAGTTAGCAAAGGAGTTGAAATATGAAGTTAGTCTTCTGTTTATTCAGAATGAAGCTGAAATCCAAGAAAGATCTAGGGGAACTGCCAAGGCAGCAGGGCCTCTCCACTAATCTGCCCGAGTGGACCCTTCTGCTTGTATGAAATCCAGTGGCATGAAATTGTGACTTACATCACCACAACATTGTTGTCTTGCAATGCCACTAGTCATTGCAAAGATTTCCACAGTTCCCTGTCAATAAGCAAGCCCTCTTTAGATTATTCTCAAAATTCTGTCTACATTTCCTCCTCAAGGTTCCTAATCTTGGTCTCTTTTCGTTACCCTGAAATTGGTAGGCATTTAGTATTTTTTATCATTCTGCCACTATGTACTTTACACTGAAGCCCTATCCTAGGCAAGGACTGACCAATTCAAAAGATTTAACCTTCTTAGAAAAAATGGATAAAAAGAGCCATAAGAGAGAGGAAATCCTTAAAAATTGAGAGGATGGACTCGTTCACATACTATGGGATGGGAGCTTTGTATTTCACACAAAGGGTTTAAACTGTGAACAAAGATCTTAAATAGGAATTTATCCCAGTGTCATAATGAATCATTGTTTGGTAGAAATTTCTTACAGTGAGGCACCACTGTGCTGTACTTCAAAGAATGTGGTATAAGTGCTGCTAAAATACTGTCAGCTGGGTGTTTGGATATTCTAATTTTAGCCTTGTTTATTATGTTTCATCTCCATGGTGTTTTTAGGCAATTCTGGTACCAGCAATGCTAGCAAATTCTTCTTTTTCAGAGAGACCTTGTGGTCACTAGGACACTGATGACACTTCTCTGTGTGATTTCTATATGAACACATTCGCAGAATTAGGTCCTGTAATGTGAAAGTGGATGAAGTTGTTGCAATTTTCTTGCAAGAAATACTAACAGAACCACATATAGGAGGAAAGTTAACCTTAAAACTGCACTCTGTCTCTAGCAATGGGAGCATTAAGCCATTCCAATTGATTTTTCAGCCATGCTGAAGCAGCTGTGAGAAGTTAGGATAGTGCAACTGGGGCCGATGTAGCTGCTAAAAACATAGAGCAGAAAGCTGTATAGAGCCAACTTCTAGAGAAAGAAAAGGAGGGGACTTGAAGATGGTCTTGTTTTAATAGCAAGTTACAGAAGGTTGCTATCAACACATTGGTAAGAATTCTTCTTTCTAAGTTGTCATGGGACTTCTTTGTCTGTGTAGGTCTATTTTAAATGGTTTTCCTCTTTTGGCACTCCCTGATAATAAGAAACTTATGTAAGTGCTTTTCTTTGGGGAGAATCTCACTTTGGTCTGCTTATTTTGTCTTGAGAAAGCCACAGTGTTCAGAGGCTGTACGAAAAGAGCTCACATACTCAAAAGGCAGCTGAGACAAACTGCAAGGGCAGAATCAATGGGGCTGTGAGCTTCATGGTTCAGCTGTTTGCAGATCAGTAATTAGCATCCTCCACCCAGTGAATTGATCTCCCCTTAAGCAACTGTCAAGTACTGTGGAGTTCTAGATTATTCACAGGGATAGTTGGGTGGGAAAAAAAGAAAACAAAACAGAATCCCAAACCTTTATTCCCCTTTCTTGAAGTGTGAGGGCAAGAGCTATGTTCTCCCACACTGAGAGAGAGGGAGGGAATGGTTTGGCCTACCCCACCAGCTTCTGCACAGGGAGTATCCTGAAAGGAAGGGCAGGTGGATCTGGAAGTTCATTCGATGCCGTGGCTGGGATAAAGGTGGGTTGCAGCCTGCTACACAGCTGGGCTGTATCACTTGTTGTGAGCTGTGACCCCATCAGCACAGCAGGGAAAGGAGGTTTCCTGCCAGATAACCTTCCTGCTGGTAAATCCATGCCTGGTCTGGACTGAGACACTAGAGAACAGGCTTATTTTTCTCATTGTCTCTAAAGGTTGCATACCATTTGAGAGTAGGGGTAATAAGTAGACAGGTCTGAATTTTGTAGAGTGATTTCAAAACAAACTTTCAGTGTGCCAGGCTGAATATGGTGCAACTTCTAGAATGGGAGTGTGGTCTGTGAACAGATCTGGCTCTTGTTTAGAAGTTTGTTTAAAGACTGTGCAAATAGTAGATAAGCCATCATCAGATGCTAACATTTTCAGTGGAGTCCTACAGTTGTCAAAAACCAGTCTACGGTAACTAAAAGCTAATCCAGAATAGCTTCCTGACAGGTTTTATAAGAAAATTAGCTATCTTACAGTGAAACCGCGCTAACAAATATTATTGTAGCATTACTTTCTGGTTTCTATCACCCTCATAAATAAGCCTACTTCTTAATTTTCATATGAGATCATGAGAGAATAAAATGCATTTATAATCATTTCCAACAATATTCTGAATTTGGAGACGCTAATTTTTAACCAGGTTTCAATTACAGGGAAATGGTGGAAAACAACTTGAGCCTTTAACATTGTGCAAAGACTCTTAATGCCCAAGGAGTAAGTATGTACTTTAACTATTGCTTTTTCAGGAAATCAAGAGGTAGGTGCACTTCTTTCCTGCACTGATCAATAGTATAGGGAATTGACTTCTGTCTTGTTCTTTTCTTCGAGCCAGTGTTGCTGCTTTGGATGGTATATCAAATCCACATTAAGTAGTATGTGTGGGCAGGATCAAAAAATCAGGCCTGTAATGCTGTTGGCTAGCTATAGATTCTGAGACAAAGAATCTATAGGAAGAAGTAAACAAATCTGGTAGTGAGCCACCAAGGCCTAGTTTGTCAATCTTCATCTGAAACCAAACACAGTATCCTGCATGGAGAGAGAGGTCCTAACCCTCACAATTGTAAAGTGAGTAAATCAGTGTTTTTCTTATCTTCTACTGATTGTTTGTTAGCTACTAATAGCCTGTTATTATACTGTGATAACTACTGTAATGAAAAATTCAAGGAAGTGACAAGCTCATTTCTGGACATAATAAATTCCACCCAATTTAGGCAAAATATTATTTTTAACCTCTGTTTCTCCCCTCTTTTTTTAAATGTCTAAGTTATGTTCTTATAAAACTTAACAATTTTCTTGATAACAAATTTTTAAAATATTATTTTAGGTAGCCCACAAAAGATGCTTGAGAGGGAAAGGGTGGAATTTCATTCCCTTGAATTAGAAGGTAAGAGAAACTAAAGTAATACCAATGGTTCAAAGCATGGTGCAATATTATTCTTAGAAACTACAACATGTTGAAGCATTTTTGTGGCAGGTTTCAGTGTGCTCATAAGACTGGTCAAGAATCTGTGATCAGCTTTACCCATCTGAATATTTGGTATAACCTACATTCTACTGTGTACCACATATAGCATTGCCCTGGTTTTGCAAATGCCCTTTCAACCCACTGGAGTGTGGCATGAAGTAAAGAAAAGTGTTGCTGAATGCTTGGCCAAGTCCAAATCAAAGCAGGCACATCTTTAATAGGATGGCAGAGGGCAAATCATATTTGTTTGCTATGGAAGTTCCCCCAATACCCTGCAGTTTTAAGTAGAGCCACTTGACCATGTTTGTGTATAACGAAAGTGAGGAAAAAATGGAGTTCAAGTATTGTCTGGCCAAAATAAGAGTTACAGTTTGGAGTTGGTCTCCTCCTGCACAATCAATGCTGACTTACACGGCAAATTACTTCTTTGCCTAAGTCTTGGCATACTAAATTACGAGAGAAATGCTGGAGAAAAATAGGTTGATCTCCAATAATTTGATTTAATGCCTCTTCTCTTAAATATATTATCTAATAAATTGTTTACTCTTCACCAGTGTTGTGCTCTATTTTTCCTAGAGCTCACTCTTTTCCTGTACAGAGAGTAATACCCACCCCAAAGAAGTACTGTAAGGCTAAAGTGGGGCGTGAGATATGAGCTTACTGGTTTAATGCATAGATTGAGTCTACTGGTGTTACTTTCTATCCAGATGTGGATTGTTTGTTTCCCTTAAAAACTAGTTATTAAATTGTTTTCTTGCTTTGGTAATGATGCGTATGATTTGGCTTGTTATCACTTTTCCTTTGAGCATGGATGGAATCCAATATTATTTCCCTATCTTGTGTCCCAATGTTTTCAGCCTGTCTGCATTTAGATAGCTAAACAATGAAATTTAATTGTCCTCTCAAGCATGTGATATTCTCTCACTTATTTTACTGGACATAGACTAGATCATCCCATAATGAATTGCTCTTGAAGGGCTATCTGTGCTAAACTAGGTTATTCTGTTTTGGATCAGGGCTGAGTCTGTAATATTCACACTTTCTTCCCTCTTTTTTTATTTTTTATTTAATCTTTAACCTCTGTTCAAGCCTCTATTGCTGGTCCAATGGCTCCATGATTGGTCCACTGACTTCTAGGACCAGAGCTGGGGAAGCAGCCATAAGCTTCCCTAGCATCCAGCCTCTCACACAGGGGCACTGTTGAATGTGAATCATTACTATGAGATTGAGGCTAATCTGTCCAGATTTAATCAAAGGCTCCTAAACATATAAAGAAGCATATAAAGGTTTTTAAATCATTCACTGCTGCCTTCAGACATGTTATTAATGTTATTCCTCCTTCCTCCTTTTTGTGGAGAAGGTGAACAGCTTTTATGTAACATAAATAAAACAGCTGCTGGAAGAACTAATACTACATAATCCTGATCATTACAGTATCACATCATATTTATGGATACAACATCCAAAAAACTTCATCTTTTAACAGCTGTATTTGCAAATTTGATTTTCATGGTGTTTTTGAAAATAATGTAGTTGAAACAGACTTCATAGTTTTATTCTTTCTGAGCCTGCTGTAACTGGTGAGGCTTGTCATGCTTGGCTTTATCTCAAAAGGATAAAGAGAATTCCCCCTCCCCATCTATGATAATCCTCTGTAGGTTTTCTCTCTTTGTTTTTTGGTTTTGTGGTTTGTTTGTTTTCCTCTTCTCCACCTTCTCTGCATTCTTTTTCACTCTGTCATATCTGAAGCTTGTTTGACAGAGTGAAAAAATAGTCCTTTGCAAAACGCTGCTGGCAGTCTTTTATTTAAAAATGTACTTTTGAAACAGTAGTTAAAAATGGGGAGGAGGGATGTTTATACTGGTGAGAGACAGCCATCGTGGCTGGGTTTTAGTGTCCATCCTTTCTCCCTACTTTCTCACTGGGGAAACAAAAAAATAGATCATCTACATCTGCTTTGAGTCAGTCACTTCTGCCTTCTGGTTTTCCAAGAATAGCCAAATGCTGCCATTGGTTTGCTAACTGTCAGGGAGAAAAACACTGTGGAGACTGTGGCATTAAGGCAGCCTCTTGAAAACAGCAGCCCAAATGCATGCTCATCATGAGTCACGGCAGAGCACTCGGGTTATTTCATCCCCGCAGTTCCTCCGCAGCAGAGACCCAGGAGGTGCTTTTACCCCATCTCATACCTGCTGGAGTGAGACAGCAGCTTTGTTTTGTGACAGCCCCTATGTGAGGTAATTTTGCCACCACAGGGACAGTATCATAGCATACCATCCAAGCTACTTTTTCCCAAGTATGATTGGAAAGCCTGGTAGTTTCATGAGGGATAATCAGCAATTACTCATTCATAGGGTTTAAAGGAGGCCTTTCCTTTGTGACAGCCCTCTCAAAATCCCTCACCTGTCCCTTTCTTTCTGTGACTTTCTAAGGGCAAAGGTTTAAAGGCTGGGACTTGATGAGAACTGTTGACCTTCTGTGAAAATGCAGGGACGTGGAGGCAGGCAGTGACACCTGTGGGATGCTCGTGGGGCAGCCCTGGGTTGCTGTGCCGTGTCCGGCCCAGGTCTCGGCGTTCCTGCCTTTCCGTGTCTTCAAAGGAACGACAGAACGAGCCCCGCCGTGGGATAGGCACACGGTTTTGGTAAACGCGTGTCTTGACAGTGGCTGTAAGGACTCCAGAGACAACTGAGGTTCTCTGGCTTTAAAGATCCAGAGCGTACGACGGGACGACGTTCCCCTGTCCTGCGACAAGGTGACATTGCGCCTTGCCAGGAGCGAGGCCCTGAGACAGGGGAAGGAGAACCCCTTTGCAACGGCTGGGGGTCCCTCCGTTCCCCAGGGCCCCCCGACGCGGCACAAGCCCCCAGACC
>NW_009952265.1:287632-291840 GCF_000747805.2 Chaetura pelagica | reverse complement strand
GTCATGCGCCGGAGGTTGCGGCGTTTCGGAAGCAGGGATCTCTTACCGGGAAGGTGCGGGTGGGCGGGAGGGTGCCAGCGGGCCGCAGCAGGGCTTTAGTCGCTGGCGCTTCGCCTCCGCTTTTTTGTTTACTTTCTTTCAAGACTATGCATAACTCTACTAGCTTGCACTGCACTGGTAGTCCAGGAAATGGGCAGTTTCTGTAGAAGCTGTCAGATCTAGCCAGTATTTCTGGTTGCCAGCTCTACTGCTTTATCTTGTGACTTTTGAGACTGAGGGAGGGATGTTTTTCAGGGTCCGTAGCCTAGAAGTTTACTTGGCCATAGTGTTGTGTGCTGGGTGGCAGTGTATCTGGACTGTGTGTTATTGGTAAGAAGTTACCTGGGATTTCTTGCTTGTGTCCAGACTTCAGTGTACTTGGTTTTGGAGAATTCCTGTTGAATATATCTTGGTATCTAACACTTTAATCAAAGCTGTTAAATTACTAACCTTTAAACCTAGAAACTTTTTTGGCATTCTTGATGTTTGGACTTTGAAACAAATACAGGAGAGGTAGAACCAGTTATGAGAGGAGAGGGTAGTTTCCTGGTGGCCAGTGCTTTTCTTCCTGTTTAAGTTGCGTGTAATTTATGGAACACTTGATATTTCATGTCAGATTTCTCAGCAGAAAAGTGTGATAATACTGGGTGTGTTGCGACCAGTTTTAAGCATATGAGGTTGCATGTAATTTGCAAGTTTGCCAAGTCCAGATGCCATGATAACTATCTTGTGAAAAAATGTGAGTTAGTGAATGAAACCTTAGAGGAAAAGCTCTATCTAATGTATTTGCAGAGAGTGAGAGCTCTGGGATCAGGCATTTGCTCTGTTAAAAAGCAATTTGTAAGATTTCAGTATGAGACACTTCATACTAAGAAATAGCTAATGTGGAAGAGGAGGTTACAGGCCTGTATGGGTAGTTTTTAATTCATACTACTGTGTCTTGGAAAAGGTAGCTGGAAGGCTTTTTGTTTGAAAATTTTAGACTGCTGGCAAGGAAACTGCAGGCTGAGACAAACTGCATTTAAAACCAAAATTTATGTGACGACAGCTAGATAAAGCTTTCAACTAAGCAGATCCTCTCTATATAGACTGTGAATCTGTATCTATTTGGAGATCTGCTGAGTATGGGAAGAGGAGAGTCCTTTTCCTCAAATGTAGTTGCTTGTTCTTGTTTGGTTGTGTTTTGTTTTGTTGTGTTTTTGTTTTTTAATAGAAGTACTGCTCTTCTGCTTTGGCAGAATAGTCTGTTTAATTAGCAATGCCTTGCTGAGAAAGCTGCTCATAAAGGTGTGGCGAGCTATATTCTGCATGTGCAGGAGACTTTGGAAGGGGGGCTGATTTGGGTTGTACACGGGTCTTTTGACAACTGATGTGTGTGGACCAGCATTTGAGAGGCTTGCTGCTTTTAAAGCAGCAGTTAAGCTTCAGTGGCCTATATTGTGGGGTAAACTTGAGTCTTGCTTACACTTTTTCCTTTTCCTGTGCAAAGGGAAAAGACAGGCAAAAGCAAACTGCTTCACATTTTGTTGAGGTCAGAGAAATTCTCTTGCTTCATAGCTCTAGACAAGTTAAAGATGCAACAGCAAGTGCCAGCTTCTCTGAGAGTAAGTAGGGAGATTAGTCACAAGTTAAAGCAGATTGAATCATATTTGGCTGTTTTCCCTCTTTCCACCCTCTGCAGTTTAAGTGTTGTCTAGACTTAAACTAAACAGGCAGAATCATGATGGTCATCTTAGCTCTTTAGCATCTCTTAGGCTCTTTCTCATAATAAAAAGCAGTCAATGTTGGATTGCTGTTGGACATACATAAGTAAGCACAGCTTGCTTAAAACGTCTGAGGTAATTGTAATCTGAATTCTGAGCATGGCTTACTGGTGTGTAGGAGGGAGTTTCTAAGCTAGCTTCAAATGACTTGTTGCTGGCAGACAAGCCTGTGTGTTTTAAAAACAAGGTATACAGAAAGACTTAAAATGCTGGCAGATTTTGTATTACTTATAAAACTTTCTCACATAAGGAGTTCCAGGATCATAGTGTTGCTTTGATGCATTGGGGCTGCAATAACTCTAGTTATCCTTAAGTTGTTTTGTAGTGACAAAGGTAAAAGAATCCCCTAAGAATTTTGCTTGTAGCTGGCTCTCAAGGCTGAATGCATTTTACAGTAAGCTAGTCACTTTTTTCAAGTGTTATTTAACCCCCAACAAGAATGGAACACTTAATCTCTTTTGGATATGGTAACTTAAATGCGTATTTGTTGAAAGACTTGGTTTATTGCACACAGTGTTGCTAATAGTTCATCTGTTCATTCCTTCTATTGTTCCTGTATTTTCAGAATGGAATCTGATAATGGTTGTGGTCCACAAATAATACCATAAATCTGTGTGTTTCTTTGCATGTGCATGCTGGTCCTGGTAGGGTTGATGGGTTTAATGCATGGTGCAAACCAACTGAAGAAATTAGGTGTAGAATTCTACAAGTAGATTTTGGCTAGCCTTTCTTTCTTCCTTGCTCCTTTATCTGTCTTCTGAGTTTAAGCATGTAAGAGTGAGGTCTGTACACTGTGTGAGTAGACAGATGTATATGCAAATGTGTCTATATTGCAGATCCAAATTCTTTTTTCTCCTGTATTTGTACATTTAGTCTGTCCTTGTCATAAGTGTGGCAAAAAAAAAGTGAAGAGAATGAAGGAATTAGGGTGTAGAGGACGAGAAATGTCTGCTTTAGTGCAGCTGCTTGAGTCTCTTCTCTTGGATCTGTGGATTGGCAGCATGCATACAAAAATACTGCTTTCTAGACTAGTTAAATCTAACCTTTTAGGATATTTGTATTCAGTAACAGACTGAACTGTGCGTGTTGATCTGTATATCTGTTGTAAGAGCTTACCCTTGTTTAACTAAAACTCAAGTTGTGAGGAAAAAAAATGGGTGACAGTATGGCGAAACCGTCCAACTTGGTTGTAAAATATAGTGGTAGTGTGGGAAAAAATACCCTAAATACAGAGGCCAGTGTTATGCATCAGTGTGGAAAGGGGGAGGGGAAGTGAGGAGGCTGCCAAAGCACTTCCCCTAGTCGGAATGCTGTTTCAGCCCCACCACGTGCGCAGGAGGGGGTGAAGTCTTGGCTTCAGCATTCGGGGAACTTTGCCAGTGACTGAAGAGGAGCCAGGACTGTACCTTGCTTGGGGTGATGGGCTTGTATGTACCTACACAACTTGTCTGTCAAAGTCAAGCTCATTTAGACAACAGTTCACTTAATAGGAACTTGATTTCCTGACTTGTATACATAGTTATAGAAGTAGGTCATAGAAGTGTAGCTTCATGTGAAAGTCTTTTTCCAGTGAAGTTCCTGGAATAGGTACAGTTTCTTAAACTAAGAGTTTAAAGTACTTGAAGTTGAATGTATGATGAGAATCCCTGGTATACCACATTGCTCTAAGCCACATCTAGCTTCTTGGCTGCTCAAGTTTCATTTCTACACCTTGAAGTTTCATTCAAAGACTAAATAATTGTAACTTAACGTGCTTCCTGGTAAGAGTTCCTAGCTGCACATACACAAAAAATGTGTATGTGACAAGTGGTGACAAAACTATATCGCCAGTCATTTCTTGATCTTGCCTCTTCTCCAGCATTTCTATAAAATAGGAGCCTCAAAGTGCTTGAACTTGAAAGCATTTTGCAAGACAACTCTTACTGTTGTTTGATTGATACAGCTTTTATGTAAGGACTTGCAGTCTGATTTGGGTTGGGAGACTTTCCTGTGGGTGGTCTCGACAGGTGACACCTATGCATCTCTTTTTAAAAAGGATCGGGAAACTTTATTGCATCTGTAGTGTCTAACTGAAGCTAGATATGATTAGGTAAGATCCATGTAGTCTTGTTTTCTTTGTACGTGTGCAGCGTAGCCTGTGATCCTTTAAATTCCCTCCGGTTCCTGACACAACTTGAAATGTTGACTTGAGACAGTGACCTTTGTAGTTCAAATGGGAATATTTTTAGTTCTGTAACTAGTGGTCTGAGGTTTCTTTTCTGTCCTAGGTTAACCATGGACATCTAGGTGTGCTTAAAGCTTTATCTACCTACTCTTTAATAAAAGGTGTCCTGTGGTACAGCTGAACTAACCTAAAAGCCAGCAACTTCCAGAAGGGACAGTCACACTCTTCAGCTGTGCATTCCT
>NW_009952265.1:273143-287442 GCF_000747805.2 Chaetura pelagica | reverse complement strand
CACTCCTGCGTCTTACCTTTCTCTGCATTCATAGTATGGATCTCATGAGTTGCCTTGAAAGGTTTAAATTTGGAAAGTAACTCCTGAGGGACAGGTGGTAGAAAATCAATGTCCTTCCCCTCCCCCTCCATCTTTGAGAGTACTACTTCCCTTTAACATTTAGGGAAATACATTCAGCTAGGAATTTATCTAATGATTATGTTTGTTCAGCAATTAGATGACTGAAGTTTTCAACAGAATGTAATTACAGCAAGCAGGTTTTGTATGGTCATGTCTTGCTCTTTCTCTCCTCCATGAGCTTCAGTTGTGACTACTGCTGTTCAGTGTCTGTTTAATGAAAATTACTAGAGATGTGCAGTAAAATGGGATGTTCTCTGAAATGCTGTTTCAGCTATAGGCTTGTAGCTAGCTGGTGTCTGCTAACAAGCTCTAACCTGAGGTTTTTAGTCTACTGTGTTCAATAAAAATGCTTTAGTACTTGTGAAAAGAACTGAAATGGGATCTAGTTGCAAATTTGTAGGACTTAAATTTGTATTTGGATCTTGAAGATGGTATCGTGTAGGATGCTCAGTTATGCTGTTAGACATCTGTCTCTCCTCAAATGTGGTAAATGTCAAGCACAGTTTAAAGTACTATTCTCACTTTAACTTGCCTTGGCTTCTGCAGAGAAGACCCCAAATGGAAGTTCAGTGCTTCCAAGTTTGGCAAAGAAAAACAGAGAAGACAACAGTGGTGTATGTTAGGTTGCAGTAACTCTTAAAGCTGGAATGCAGATGAGTTGCTGGTACCATGGGTAGCACTGCTGTGCCACAGTATGAAACTTAAAAAGGGTGATCAGACAGCAGAGTATGCCAAACAGAGAATATGCCCTATCCAAAGAGGAGTAACTACTAATGAATATGAAGAAAGAAAAGTAGTGACTTAACTCATTTTTAGCTTTTTGCAATTCTGTGGAAACAGGATGTAAGGAAAAAGCACCCTTTAATTCTTTATTTGGTTTGCTGCAAGATACATGAGTTTTGCCTTTTCCCCCATTTTTTTCAAAGCTTTTCTTTGCAGAAGATGATGTGTAGGTTTTGCATTCCAGAAGATAAACTGGATGCACTGTGTGACATCATGGCTGATGGAGGGAAGGAGAGAAACTGAAGAGCTTTTCCAGATAGAAAAGCATAAACATGTCTTTTATAGACTAAATAGCTTTTGTCATCTAGTGTTAAAGTGACAATTCTGGTAATGACTCCTGAACACTTGGTGGTCGTAAAGGAGAGGGTAGTTGACCTTGTGTTTGTGATTGGGTAGCAGACTGCTTAGCAGGTACAGGAAGCTCATAGTTTTACCAAAGATTAAGGGCTTGTCTTACCTGCAGGGAGCTAGCTCTCTGAAGTTCTTGGAAGTGGAAGCACTGAATTTCTTGAAGTTAATTTCTTGAGGAAACCCCTCTAGCATTGCTTCAGAGGTTGTATGGGTGCCATTAGCATCATTGTGACTCCTGCTTGCTTACTGATGCTGGTTTTAAAATAGTTTTGTTTCCTTTTTCTCCACCTGGGGTGGTGCTTGGTAAGTGAATCTCCTTATCCATTAGGGCCTGGGGTGGTGCTTGGTAAGTGAATCTCCTTGGAATCTTGTCCAGCTCAGCATGCAAAATCTAAGTTAACATACCTTGGCTTAGTTTGCCTGTCCTACTTCAAATGCTGTATTAGGTGTTGACTTAACTTGTTTCGGAGGAAAAGCTACATTAGCCCTGATCTCTTTAAGAAAAGAATCCTAATAAGTAACCTGTGTACTTATTGATTCCAGACTCAATTATTTATACTTGTTTGGCTTATAAATGTTGTATTGATTATTTGTTTTTGCTTAATGACAGAAAGTGAGCAGCCAGATTAAGGATTTGTTTTGTTCTGAAGTAAACAGTCAGTACAATATTTAGATATGTTTATTTTTCTGTCTTCTTTTTTAGTACAATATTTAGTATTTAGAGATCTCTTCAGACACTGTTAAACTTACGGCTTAAATTGTGTGATGAGCACTGCCAGCTCTTCTAGGACTAATAAGCTTTTGAATATGTAGAAATATTAATGTTGTAATCATATCTCTTTTAAATTACTAAAACTAGCTTTGCGCAAACTAGAACTGTCTTGTTCTCCAATCATGTTCCTTTTCTGATAGGGCTCTGATAACCATAAATACTCTTTTGCAATGGTCTGCATAGGGAGGGAGACTAGGTGTACAAAACAGGCTGGAATTCTTGAATTCTCCTTAGGCTAAGAGGTCTAAAGGCAGTTAATTTATTCTTCTCATCTACTAAATTCATGTTTATGCTGGGTGACAAATGTTGTTTAATCTGATTGTCATACGTTTCTGTGTTATATGTGTCTGAATTTTATATCAAACTACACCATCAGTGGGTTAAAGAATGTGATGCAGCAAGATATTTGAGAACATGGGGTTTTGTTGCTTTTGTAAGGCAAGTGGTCTATTTGTAGAAGATAACCAGGAGTTAATATCTCATTTTGTTTAGTGATTGCCTAGGGAAATGGAAAAATTATTAATCTAAATAAAAGATGAATTAGAAACCTTGAATTGAAATCTGAAACTTAACTAGTTTAACTAGTACTCTGGACACTTTTTAGAAATAGTTATTAGGCCTCACTTAATGTCTGTTGCTGAAATGATTGATTTGCAAAATCCTCATGGGCCTCAGCAGAAGTTGCTTGAGAAGTCTTAACTCTCAAATAGAATTTCAAAAGTTTAATTCAGGACTGAGCTTTTTCATGTGGCTTCTAACCACATGCTGAAAAATTCTCTATAGGGCATCTGTGTTTGCTGCCTTTCTATGGGCCTGTAATGGTCTAGCACAAACAGTGTGTGATCTTGCAGGTTATTGTGGAATACGGCTCAAATGTGTGAGCCACAAACATAAACAGTCTTTTTTTATGCAGGTAGGGAAAATTTTGGCTTTTTGGACTGATCAGTATCTTACCCTGCAAGAGTAGCTGCTGGAAGTGATGAGCTAAGTCAAAACACCTATGTTGGGTTGTTTAGCAGGTTTTCTCTAATGTCCACCATGCTGTCAGACTTGCATCTTTTTTTTCCAAAATGGACTTCGTGCTGTGTACTAGCCCTGAAATAGGTCATACCCTGTGCTTGATTTAGTTTTCGGGTTGCCTAAAATCTTCTCATCCTTTTTTCTTTACAACAGCTAACAAAAAGTACTGAGTGTGACACAAAATTGTGCTAGCTCTAGGTTTTCTAGTCTAGGTCTTACATTCCAATAGCCTAGAAAAAGACAATAAGAGTTGAATGTGGTTTTCAGGCTCTGGTGATAGGTCCACTTAGCATAGTGCTGTAGTGCTTTAGTATCTTGTAGTCCAACTGTTCCTTTTTCTATGTTGCTAGACTTCTAACAATGCCCAGATAAAGTTTGACTGTGGGGGATTTGTTTTCAAACCCTCATTTTCAGTATGATCAATATTTTATGTAGGAAAGAAACTGTTTAAAATCTAGATAGTTATGTATTCTTGGTGATGTTTGACCCTGTGTTGATTTACCTCTTTCTTGCTCTCTTTTGATAGGCCCTTCCTTCTTCCATGATGATAGTAGCTGTCTACTGCCCAGTGATAGCAGCTCTCTTTATCATTTTGAAGATGGTGAATTACCGTTTGCACAGGGCACTGGATGAGGGAGAAATTGTGGAGAGGAATGCCAGTGAGCATATGGACAGAGGTGCAAAAACAGAACAAAGCAGTGCTTCAGCCAAGAGGAAAGACAGCAATGGGCCCAGGTAAGGTGTCTGAAGATGTTTGTGTACTGCTTCAGGTGATAAACAGTCCTGTCTTTGTCAGATGTGGAACTGGAATGATAATTGAAATAAAAAAATGAGTAATATAGATACAGACTACTGTAATCTTGAAAGACCGTTAAGTCTGGTCTTTAAAAGCAGACTTATTTATGTGTTAGATTTGAAATGATGGATTTATGTTAATTTCCTGGTTCCTCCCCCAAAGGAGTTCCAGAACAATATTTAAATGTTGGAAGTACTGAAACAATAGCATGGAAAATATGTGCTGATTAGGTCACTCAATACTTGATGAACAAAACCAGTACAATAATCTTATTTCAGCTGTAGATTTAGCTTTAAAAATCCAGGCGTCAAAGACCATGCACTACATTCTAAGCTTTTTATCACTAAAAGGAATATCTGGTAGGGTTTCATTTGGCTTAGTTTTGCAAAAGCAGGAGTCGGGTGCAGTGCTTGACATCACTCGTAGCCGTAGTTCAGAAGAATGCTGTCTTGTGAATTTGAAAATTCTGGAATTGCTCATCTCAGTAATGAAGATGAAAATTCTTAAGTACGGTAAATAGGAAGTGATTCTTTTCCACAGATCATCTTTGCTGTTGCCAGCATCAAAAAACCCAGAGGTTTTCCTCCTCTGACTAGACTATTTGGAGAAAGAAGAAAATATGACTCATCAACAAGGCCAGCCTAACCAGTCTGATCAGTCTGTGGATGTGTTACGAGCTCCATTATCAAAGCCTCTGCCTGGCTCCAGATAATTGAGGCCATCTTCAGAGTTAGTCTGCGTTAAATAGATCAGCCTTGAGTTGTTAGATTTTATAGAAGATCTCTTGCCTGTGAGTTTCTGGTACTAGTAACCATGAATAGTTTTCAAAGTGAGGCAGTTAGTATGTTGTCCTAATTCTTAAAAGGTGGTATGTGTTTTATTTTAAAAAAAAGCAAACCATGAAACTTTCACATGGAAACATGTGCTATTAGGGAATCCAGTTGAAAGAAGCCTCTTAACTGTTTATTGGAAAGCTTAAAGATAGGAGGCATTAAAATTATGCTCTTTAAAATTCTCAGCTTGGAAGTAAATGGACTTCATTGTGCATATGGGGTAGCTTCTCATGAGATGGGTCTTAAGTTCTTGGGTATCTGCACTTGGCTTAGGGAGTGTATTGTTAACAAAAACAGTGTCTTGGGTTCCTTTGAAGTTGACATACAGTAACTCTTTGTATCAATCTTTTATAACCTGACCCTTTTTCCATGTTGTGTTTGGTAACTGAACCTGCTCACTTTAATTGTGACTCTATTTAGACTCCTTACTAAAACTGTATTGAGCTTTCTTGGCAGGATGCTCGCCTAAATGTATATTAATGCCTATTCTGCTTAATAAAATTCATGAGAGTAAACTAGTGGTCTGTTCTATTTCAGTACAACCTTGCTAACACATGAATTAGCTGTGATCCTCAGATGTTGTTTTTTTTTTTCTTTTTTTAAGCCATATCACTTTGCTTCCAAAACAGTAGCCAAGACTTGGCAGGGGACTTCTTTCTGCTAGTATTGTGAATTCTGGATGTTACAGAAGTTCTGCTTTGTCTAAGGAGCAGTTTACATGGGACAAGTTACTACATTATAAGCATTTGTGAGCTCAGAAGTAGAGGTTAGTTTGATGCTGTGTGTCCTGCTTGCCAACTAAAGTTGCATTAACTTTTATATGATCCTTGTTCCCACTTTCAGGTCTCTTAACTAGAACTGGGAACAAGGTCAATGCAGAAATTACGGAGTTACTTTTTGGTAAGTGGGATGTACAGTATATACTAATCTTTGCCTGGAAGCTTACAAGAACTCTGGGATAACATTCAAGACAGAGAGGATGTAGCATGAGGGTTTAATATTGAGCCTTCAATAGCTAAGTAGTAAATACTGAGCCTTCTTAGCAAGTTAAATAAAATAATAAAAATAATAATGAAAAAAAACTGTCTGAAAAGAAGGTGTGTATGTAGGGCTTTATTTGAGGTTTTTTTTAATACTCTTCTAGCATAAGATGGATGTGGGGGAGATTTAAGGAGATGTACTACCTTAAATATTTGCATAATCAAAGTCAGTCTCATTTCTGAAGCAAGCAATGGGGATTATGAATATGCCTGCTTTCTTTTGTTCATGATTATCATGATTCAGAGTATGATAAAGCATTAACCTGGTGCCACTGCTATTGCTGATCTCCACTGTTATAGAGGTGCTGTAATTGTGATGCTGTGTGAATTTCACATGTACTTCTAGAAAATAAACAAGAGGAGAATGTAGTTTCCTAATTTGTTGCATCTTTGAGTTATCTACAGTTTACTTAAATCTATGAGCAAGCTAAATGAATTAATACTCTCTATAACTCATGCCCTGCCTTTGTTACTACTTCTCCTTGCAGTTTTTTGTTCTTGAGCTTGGAGTTTTTGCCTTCTTGACTCCAGTTAATGATTCAAGCTTTGCAGACTCACAGAGGGCTTGGGGTTGGAAAGCACCCCTAAAGGTCATCTAGTCCAACGCTCCTGCTAGAGCAGGATTGCCTGCAGTAGATCACAGAGGAGCATGTCCAGGCGGGTTTTGAATGTCTCCAGAGAAGGAGACTCCGCAACCTCTCTTGGCAGCCTGTTCCAGTGCTCTGTTACTTTCATAGTAACTTAAGTTTTTTGTTATGTTTAGCTTGAACTTCCTATGCTTTAACTTGTACCCACTGCCTCTTGTCCTATCATTGGACACTACAGAAAGATACTGGCCCCATCATCCTCACACCCATCCTTTAGATATTTATAAATGTTAATGAGATTTCTGCCCTCCCCCCCCCCCGGCAGTCTCCTCCAGGCTAAATAGACCCAGCCTTTCCTCAAAGGGCAGATGCTCCATTCCTCTAGTAATCTTTATGGCCATGCACTGGACTCTTCCCAGTAGTTCCTTATCCTTCATGAACTCAGGAGCCCAGAATTGGTCATGGTACTACAGATGTGGACTCACCAGGACAGAAGAGAGGGGGAGGATAACCTCCTTTGACCTACTGGCCACACTTTTCTTAATGTACCCCAGGATGCCGTTTTACTTCTTGGCTGCAAGGGCACATTGTTGGCTCTTGGTCAGCCTGTTGTCCACCAGGACCCCAAGGTTCTTTTCCCCAGAGCTGCTCTCCAGCAGGCCAGCCCCCAACCTGTACTGATACATGGGGTTGTTCCCAGATGCAGTACTTTACGCTTGTCCTTGTTGAATATTGTTTTCTCTCCTTCTTTAAAGAAGACTTATTTTATTACTTGAAATTGTTATGGTCTAGCATTTGCAGTACGTGCGTTATGGTCCTTCTGTGTTTTGAGAGCAGCCTTATGACTAGTTACCCTGCTATCTTAGTTGGAGATTAGGAACAGAAGATAGTGCTCAAAAGAAAACACTAAAACTCTGCCTTGTCCTGGAGTAAAAATTGCTCATTCCAACTGGAGGTTCTAGTCTGAATTTCCAATCTCTTCAGTCAGCCTAATTCAGGTTTTAAACATCTGAGTTCATGTATACTTAAAGCCTCTGCAGACTTTTGTTTCTGACACAGTCTGCATGTAGCTGCAGACAGTAATTTTAGATAGTAGTGCTACTAATAATTAGAAATACTCGTTTTAATTTGGTTTGCACAATCTCTGCCTCTTCCACAGCAATCTCCATTGCAAGTGACTGGACATAATTGATTAAGTCTTCTAAATTTGTGTAGTAACTTGGTGTTTTTACCTTGCAAACAAAAAAGTGTAGCACTTGCTTTAAGGTATGAAGTCTGTAAACTGTAAGAAACTGATTGTAGTGCTTAACAGCAGAAAGGAATGGCCACAATGATAGCACAAAGTAGATCTTAAAAGGCTTCTATATGCTGTTGTACTCCAGATCCTTATGCTTACAATTGTTAATCCTAGAAATCGGTACTTCCTGCTTATTCCTGCAGACTTTATTGTTGTCTGCTAGTAGCTTTTGTTAATCCATTAGTTTGTGTGTGCAGTCACACAATACAGGAGCTGTGTGTAGAGTGGTGGTGTCAGGTTGTATTGTTGCTTATGCTGGTATCTTTTGGTTCACTTTTGGACAAAATGGCCTCATTCTCCCTCCCTGGCTAACTACCCAATTCTATGCATGACAGCTTATTCACATTGACTTATTTTTCTACCCCATAGGACATACTTTAACCACATGCAGTGTTTCTGAAGAAATTATTCAAACAAGAAAGCTGTTTAATCTCTTTGTTAAAAGCATTCTTTGTTATATCTTTGGTTGTCATCATAATGTATGCTGAACTTGGACATTAAGTGAGAGTTTTTCAGTTTAAACTTCATGTTATGTCCTTATGTGTTTCTTAAAAATGCTTACATGAGGCCTAAAGGTGGTGAAAATTGTTGAAGCTGAATTATATTTTTTTTCTTATCTGAATTTGCCTTAGCATAATTGATGATGCAGGCTCTGTAAACAGCCATCAGTAAGAGCATGCTTTAAGAACATACTTTAAGAGTATGTTCATATGTCACTGCTGATCTGTATCAAAATAGTAGCTTTTCACTTCTTTTTTCAATTTACTGCAGTCTGCCCATAATTGTTCTGTGAACTCATGGCTGGTTGTCTCTTAAGTTCACTTGTTTTTATTGAAGTAATGCTCCTAACTTAATACCTTCTTTTTTCTGACATTTCTTTGATCTAAGAAGGTTCAGGGGCCGCTTGTATGATTTAGAATGGTACCCAGTGTTGTATCTGTACACCTCTCTGAGGAGACAACAGCTTGAAATGTCATGCTGCATATGAATCATGTTTCAGGTCCTTTAGACTGCAGACAGTTTGTTTATAGTATCCTAGATTGATGCCCATATATTACAAAAATTATTAGATGTTTGTTTTATTGCATGAGACTTCTCTAGGAGACAAGCTGTCTATTCAGTAAATCTTGCAGAGCTTTTGTCCATTTCTGTCCCCTTCTCCAGAGGGGTTTCATCTTTAGTTTCTTTAGTCTGGCTGAAGAAGGGTTGCCTGTATGTTCTTCCTCCAGCAAAATGTAAGAGTGGACTTAGCACAGCTCTGAATCATTGGTTGTTGGGAGGTAGCTGTTTATCTTTGGGAAGGAGCAGGGACTGTCAGTGTCCATTTACTCTGCAGTCACTTCTGTTCAGAAGTCTCTTGGATCAAGTTGGCTGAAGAGAATTGTGTTGGGAGAGGGAAAAGGATGCCTCAACTTCTCCCTCTTTGCAATTAACAAACAGTGCTAGGTTAAATTCTTGAGTTGTAGTCCCCAACTCATTTCACACCCTAATGGACACACCTAACTTGCTTTTTTTTTCATAAATACCTGCCTCTTGACAAGGTGGATTATGTTGAATTACATTTTGGTGGTGTTGATCTAGAAAATACTTTCAAACCAATACTTACTAATCCTGAATGGGTGAAATTGTTAGGATGTAATAATATATATGTAGTACCTCAAAACATTTCTTGCTAGGGCCTGGAAATCATCTGAAGGGAGGTGTATTTTCTGGTAGAAAGAATGTTTTGCATCCCTGGGAGAGATACCATGTCCCTGCCTTCCAGTAGCTTTTACTGACAGTGTATGGCTTTCTTGGTTAACCCATCCTTTTACTCCTAGATTTGGTCTAAGGAAAAGATCTGGATAACTGCAGGTGCCTTCAATCTAAGTCGTTTTGTTGCTCTTCGAGAGAGTTCTATTTAGTACTTTTTCTATTGATTGATTTCTGAGTATTATAGTTGGACAGATGATCCAGAAGTTACGTGCGTATATGTACAGAAAGAATTTCGTATGACAGCATTTCAAAATGTCTTGTAGATCGTAAGTCTTCACGGTTTTTGTTGGCTGCTAACAGTGGACTTCACAATGCAGCAGCTTCTGTGGCAGTATATGGAGTGCTTCAGCTCTGAGCTCCCTGCTTCAAATAGGCAGAATTCATCTGAGATACTGGGATATATTCAAGCCCTTGATATTTGGAAAAGGAGGAATTGTTTTGAATCTGCATACAGCAAAGGCAGACCAACTTCTGTTTAACTGGTGGGTTAATGTTTTGGTTTTGGTTTTTTTTCCTCTTCTTTGTTTCTTCTAGTGACCCTGGTGGAGGGATTGAGATGTCAGAATTCATACGAGAAGCAACTCCCCCTGTTGGCTGTAGTTCACGCAATTCTTATGCTGGGATAGATCCAAGTAATCAGGTAAGAATTAAAGCTACTTGTAGTTACTGCTTTAATACTGCTGCCTTTTTAATCTCTAGAATAATCTTAGATTTTTTTCTTAATATTTTACATTTTACTTTTTTTAAATAGGATAAACAACTTACCTTTCTGTATTTAACTGTTTTATCAGGGTGGCATTGCACACCCAGCTGCAGAGCTTTTGTCCATCCCATCTTGTGTTCATTTTAGAAATGTCTGGATTTTATAAGGCAACCTACTGTCCCACCAAAAAGTATTCCCTTTTGGTCAGTTAGCTTTCTTCTGATTTAGTAAATCAAAATTACTCAGAACATGGTTGATTACCGAGACACACTGTGGTGGGCTTTCCTCTTTTCGGAGCAGTGAGCTATTAAATAGCTCAAGCTGGAACTTCATCTTTATGTTCTAACTTTGTTTTCCTCCCTTACTTCTGTTTATTTTGTAATTTAGAGGCTTAATTGGTAAACTTCAGTTGTGCTGAATTTGAGGAAGGTTCTGTTAAGTCGTCTTAGAACATAGCCACTGCCGATTATCTCTTGCAATGCTAAATGGCTTTCTGAAAGTTACTGTTTCTGATAGTTCAGTCAGTCTGCAGTAAAAAAATTTGTTAAAGTACAAACCAAGGTAAACTAGTAGAAATGGAAAGACTAAAATTGTATTTTTTTAATGACAAAGTGAAATCTTCGCTGTTTTGACACTTCAACAGGGGTGGCAAGAAAGCACTAAATAGGGGCTGCTGAAGAATTTGGCTTTATTAGATTTTTTTATTAGATTTGAATGCAACTTCATGTTGCTCTAGTAACCTTGTAATTTCACTGAGGAAGTTGTTCTGTTCCCTTATTGTATCTGCTAGATTTATGCATTCAGTGTGGCATGTGTGGTTCCTTCTGTTTGGCTTGTAACGTTTAGCCAGTTGTGGTATCTTTTACCAGCTCTTCATGAGGATAAGTAGGTTGACTGGCTGGACTATAAGGCTGTGCTGACAATAAGCTACAGAGAATTATATTAAAGATACAGAGGCTATTGAATGAAGTGGAAATCCTTGGTGTAGTATTACAATATCAAGGTTGTTCTAATTAGCTCTCTTGAGCAGGCAGTATGTCATGCAGTGCAGTGTTAAATTAACACTGGTGTTTTATCTGAATAATACTCTTGTTATGCAGCATTGATACATAAGTGATTTTCTCTGTGGAAGAGAGTAGGTATTTGGTAGCATTTAAAGGAATAGGAAGCAATAGTCCATGTAGGAACAGAAGGAGGCTGAGGATTGTGTTTCTTTGACTGGTCTTTGGGGAAAAAAAAGTGTTCCAAACATTCTCGTAGCATGTGAGAATATCAATTTTAATGTTAAAGCATGTGAAGAAAAGCTCTGTGTTTTCTCCTGTGTTCCTTAATGCTGACACTCGTAACACAGATAAAGCTACTGTAAACAGAAGTATAGCATTTGAAAGTGTTTATGCAGATAAAATTAGGGCTCACTAGTCCCTTGTGGTTCAATTTGCAGTATCAAGGGTTTATGAACTGTAGGAATTCTCCATTTTTAGGTGTGAAACAGCTTTCTCATACTGGTGCATTTGAATTCAGCTACATCATTCAGTAAGGCATGTTACTGAAGGCAAGAAAAAAATTTGTAGTATGACAAAATGACCAAGTAAAAGTGTACAGGACAGTGTAGTGAAGAAAATGGATTAAACAAGCCCCGGCTGCTTTTTTGTATTACATGTAGCAAAGCCATTTTTCTTCTGTCATGTGGCTGAATAAAATCTGCACACATCTTCAAATTATCTTTAATTTGCTGTGCTTACAGAGAATTAGTAGAAATACGCTTTCTTTTCTCTAGCATCATCTGAACTAAGGATTTTTGAAAAATGGCAACCCAATAAGTATACAGTATAATTTTTATGTATCTTGGGTTCAGATTTTGCCTTTGAGTGCTCTTCTCCTGTCTTGTTTCTGAGTCGTTTAATTATTTGGCATGTGCATTTTGGTGTGCTATTCAGAGTTTTTTGGGAGAGGTAGCATTAGAAATGTTATTGAAGGAAAGACTAAGTTCTTTTTAGCACCTCTTCAAAATAATTTGCTGCAGATTACTAGGCATATGTAGAAAGACAGGCTGCGCACCTAAATGGTTATCAGGAACGAGAGGGAGGAACAATAGACAGTAAAATGATTAGGTTAAGTTGATCTAAGATTATTCAGCTGCCAGCAGGGTTCATCCTGCCATATTCCTTGTTCATGCTGCTTCTGCTTTGTATGAACCAGCAACTTAACTTCCTGTGGTTACCTGGTCATTGGATCAACTATGACAGACCTAAAGATTCTCTGGTAAAAATATGTATCTTTTCCAATGGAAGCAGGTTGTGGATTTAGCTTGGTGTTTACTATGTTGAATGGTGAAGTTTTATATTCACGTTGTGTTATCTTTAAACATTTTAGACAGAGTGATCACTGCATTAAGAATTTAGCTTTACGACAGCAGTTATTAGCAGTTACACTGCCACACTAGTAGTTTGTTTCCACAAAAATACGCCTTTGAAAATCCCTCCCAGGTGTATAGGCAAATGCATGCATTGCAGTAATAGGGAACAACAATTGAGTAATTGGTGAAAGTCTACAGCTTTTTACATAATTCCCTATTTCTAGGTTGGATCTGGGTTATGTCGTCTGGGAACAGCAGCAACCATCAAAGGTGAGGCTTTCGGCTACTTCTTATATATACCTTGCAGTAGCACTTCAAGTCACTATTGTTTATTGTGTTGTCTCCAAATATTGTCTACACTGTTAGTCTTCAGAACTTTATGTGAGCCAAGTACAGCATTTACTAATTGGAGGAAATCTTCCTTGGAGTTGCAAATTATGTGCCTAAAACACTAGGAGAGGATGTCCTGGCACCAGTGCTGTTTTCCACGTAACAGGTTTTTCTTTTACTTGTAAGTGCAGAGCCAAGGGTTTGGGTTTGAGTGGACTTTTCATACTGTTCTGCGTTGTGTGCAGCCCATCACCGTTCTGGTGGTGTGTTGCAATGACTTGATTATTTCCTGGTTGCTTTCCGTCTAGCAAAAATATTGTCCAGGATAGCCCTTGTGAACTCCTCTGAGATGAAGAGATAAATAATTTGTAATAAGCAAACTTGCAATCTTGTAAATTTATTAAGTCAGTAATAAAACAAAAGACAATGAGATGTGAATTTTTGTCACCTTCCTGATTTTTTGTCTTTACAATTTAACCTTTTTTATCTTTACAAGTGCTTTATTACAATCTACCCCTCATTTTTATTGGCGAACATGCAAAAAGAAATATTCAAATAGATAGAAGAAAATAAAAATCTTTATTTGCCTTGGGTTCTGTGTGAGAGACTTTCTCAGTTCTTCATGGTAGATCTGCATAGTGGAATGAAAACTTTTTTGTATACAAAGTAAAAGAAAAAAGTAGACAATACTTATCTCTAAAAGATAAGAGAAATATTGTATTACGTGTAATTGTTATTTACTTTCAAATGAAGAAATAAAAGCAACAGTCTTTACCAACAGCTGAGTAATCTGCAGTGTATGTATATGTACATGTTAATACTTTGAGTCTTAGTACTCTTCTTTCTTAAAATTCACAGGAGATATTGACACTGCCAAGACCTCTGATGATATCAGTTTAAGTCTTGGCCAGAGTTCTAGCCTGTGTAAAGAAGGGAGTGAAGAACAAGGTAACATTTCTTCTTCCTGCATATAAGCATGGTATTTTGTTACCAAAGACCCTTTCCTTAACATGCTAAATAAATTAATGCAATTTGTTGATAGGTGCTAAGAAAGGATATCTTGAAGCTCTCCATTTCCTTTCTTAATTAGTCTTAAGTTCCTGAGATGCACAGCTTAAATTATCTTAACTTTATTCTTTGACTGTGTTTCTTGTTCTGGGATCTTCCATCAGGGAATAAATATTTACTCTTTCCTTACTGCTGAAAACTAGCTAGCATGTCTCTGGATGATTTCTCTCATGCTAAAAGTGGCCTGGGAGTCATAGACTTCATTGTAGAATAATTTGCTTTGCTTTCCAATGCAGCCAAATGAGGGGTTTTTTTTAAATCAGGTGTGCATTTCTGCAGTGTAAATAGTCCTGCCCACAGCTCTGTTTCTGGAGCTATGGACTCTTCCAATATGCAAGCTGTCAGAGTTTTGTAATTGCTTTTTCTAGTACCTAAAGATACTGCTAGTTTGTATTCTTCAGTACAATTTTGTTTCAGTTCTCGTTTTTAATCAGCTTTATTGCCAGGAAAAAATATGCTCAACTAAAACAAGCATAAAACTGTAGGGA